>NC_058133.1:287688982-287713397 GCF_016433145.1 Gracilinanus agilis
GGGGAAGGGAAGGGGAAGGGGAAGGGAAGGGGAAGGGGAAAAGAAAATGATTGGGATAAAGAGGAGGAAGAGATGATGAAGACAGAGAAAGGAAAAGAAAGAGAGTGGAAGGGCACAAAAGAGGAAGAAAAAGAAAAAAAAAGAAAAGACATGTTTCCAAAAGGAAGGGACCTTTTAAATTAACCACTCAAATACAAGAATAGAAATAGAAATTGCTCCCTTGGATTATGTGTCCTTTCACATCTTCCTTTACAAATCAAGCATGGAAATCCTTCTGACTCACAGTATGTACTCTTTCAGAATGTGATCACAGATTGTTATGCTTCCACTCCATTTGAAGTCAAGGCAAGTCAGAGGGAGGGAGAAAATAAGGTATAGAAAAAAGTTTGCTTTGGAATTTACAAAGTGGTACTGAAAGCTTTATCTGTCTCTGCTTGGGATAAAAACCCTTGCAGTCACATATCCCAAAGATTCTAATATTTTCTGAGCCTCCACTATGCCTTTATATTTTAATACCCTGACATCTGGAATCCTAAAAGTCTAATGTTTAACCATAAATATCTGCTGAGATTAAAGAGCTATATACCAAGTTTCAATCTTTGGGGCCTATAATTGCTTGGGAAAAGAGAATGGTATTTCCCCCTCTAGCTAGAAGAAAAAGACCTCTGCACACACAGATATTGGCAGACAAATTTTCTAACAACCGTTTCCTCTCTTCATTTTCCCCTCTCATTCCCTACCCCCTCCCTTTTCCACTCTTCCATTTTATAATACCACTGCACTGTCATTCCCAGGACAAATGGGGAAATAGAAGCCTAGACATCTTTTTTTTTAATTTTTAAAAGATACATTCCCACGTATAAGAGCACACACTGGAGAAAATGCTAGCCACACCAGACTCTAAACATTTAGAGCATCCACCCCCAATGATACTTGGACTTTACCATTATTCACTCACAAACCACTTCATCATTCCCTGGGCTGACAGGTCAATGCCAGCTTTATTTTCTTTTTTGTCACCCCAATCTTTTATTTTTGATTTGAAGCAACAGTCCCTCATAAGATCTCCACTCTGGTAATGATATCTTTCACAAGAGATATCCAAGAAGTATTTCACAAAGGGAATGGTGTTTCTTGTGAGGACAATAAAGGTGGATCAAATAAGAAGTTTAGTCAGGATAGTCTTAAGTGCAAAAGGGGTTTAGCAGAGAAGAGACATTTATTATCTGTTTTTTTCCACTCTTACTGCAACCAACAAATGTGACATTTTTGCAAAATTGAGTATATCTTTCCTTTGCATTGAGAAGCATTATAAAGGAAGAGACTAGAATCTTAAAGACATAGTTTTCAAGTACCTGCCCCTAAATCGAGTTGATATGTGTCAATGAGTAAGTGATCATCTCTATGTGCCTCAATGAACTCACGTAAAATGAAGGTACTGTAATCATATTTATGCTTCTTAAATGACTAGATATGATGAGGAAAGAAAACTTTGTAAACCATAAGTAATATGTGCCTTGAGGCTATTATTATATGATTATAATGGTGTTTTAGGTTTACTTTTTAATAGGTAATTAGTGAAAATCAGGTTGTTGGAAAATTTTTTTGTTAATCATCAATGCAAGGAGAACATTGTGCACAGTAATAACAATAGTGTATGATGATGAACTGTGAATGACTTAACTATTATCACCAATTCAATGACCCAGGACAACTCCAAGGGACTCATGACAAAAAAGGCTATATAGCGCCAAAGAAGTAACTGATAAAGTCTCAATACCATTTTTCATTTTATTTCCTCCATGATTCTTTCTCTAGTATCAGTGTATTTTGTTTCAGAACAATACAAAAATGGAAATATGTATTGTACAATAACACAAGTACAACTTATATCATATTATGTGCCTTCTTGGGGAGAAGAGAGTAATGGGAGGGAGGGAGAGAACATCGATCCCAAAATATCAGAAAAATTATATCAACATATAATCTGGAAAAAGTTAATTAAAAAGTAAAGAAAAAAATTCTTCTATGGAGTAGAAAGAGAACCTGCCTTTAGAACCAGGAAGACTTGTCTTCAAATCTTACTTCTGAAATATCATTGGGTGACTCATTAATTTGCTTTATGTCTCTGAGGTCTAGACAAGTCTCTCTGACTAAAAATTGTCTATTTTAATTGGTAGAAGAAACTTCCTCATATAAGATTTTTCTGTACCAATTAAACAAAAGGTCTAGTCCTTTATCTTTACTGGCAAGTATTAGATTCGGTATGGTTTCTTTTCTTTTCTTTTTTTTCATTGGAAACACGCAGAGCCTGTGTATGTATAATAATAGCTAGCATTTATATGTTTTAAGGTTTTCAAAACCATTTACAAATATTATCTAATTTAATTCTCACCACCCCCCTCCCAGGGAGGGTGGTGGTAAGTACTATTATTGTCCCATTGTGTTACAGATCAGGAAATAGAGGCTGAAACAAGTTCACTGACTATCCTGAGTCACACAACTATTGAGTATCTGAGACTGGATTTGAACTCAGGCAATCCTTACTCTAGGTTCAACATCCTCTCCACTGTGCCATCAAGTGTTATGTATTTGCATGTAAATAAATGAATGAAGTATATGAAAATATGATACATACATGTGTATACTTATAGTATAGCATATATCTCTGCTATATATGTATATGTTATGTAGCATATATTATATATGCATATGTGCACAGTATGTATTATATAGCATACATACAAAATTCATTATAAATTATATATGATTAAACTATCTACTTAGCAAAATGAGATATAATCATTAATTTCTTTACCTCCAATTTTGTATTTTGCAATCTCCTGTACTGTTTACTTAGAAGTTACCTCCTAAATTGGGCCAGATTGAGCCTTTTCTCTAGTCACCTCAACTCAGATTAAAAAAAATAAAAGGAAGGGAGGGGGGAAGTGTTTTTTAAACTAAGGCACTTATTTATATCCCCACATCCTTCTCCTAGGGGAAATAATGAATATCAGCTAGAAAAAGAAGGAAAAAACCAGCTAAAGTTCAGAAAAATGGGAATTAGTCTGAGAAGCAATTCCATTTATTGCTATTTTGAAACTGAGAAGAATTGGTCTGTAGGCAAGGGGGAAACGTGGCATCTCCTGAGTTTGGTCTTTATTTTAAGACATTATTTAAATCATCAGAAATTCAGAGACCATAAAAGCATCTATACAGCATTATAAATTACCTGTGTCATTTCTTTATTAGTACATCTGGGACTTATCTACTTATCTTTAAATACAAAATAAAAATTGACTAGCTTTGTCTCTGTCACATATGCTATATATCACAGAAAAGGGGCATATATAAAGGGAAGAGTACCCAGTGAGAAGTCAGAAGATCTGGATGCAAGTTCTGCTTCTAACACTAAATAGCCATGCTTCTTGTGTGGTCTTGGATGAATCCATTAACCTCTCCATACCTCACTTTTCAGTCCAATGCGGACATTAATACCTGCCCTACCTACCTCAAAGGGTTGGAATGAGACTCAAATGAGACAAGGGATCTGAAAGTACTCTCTAAACTGTAAAGCACCATGCAAATGCAAGATATTCTAATTTTTCACAGATAATCAAATCAACTGAAACAACATTCTTTACCTGCTGACTCACCACAGAGTGTTACTGATCCTAGTCACAGAGTAAAGTGATTCTGGGTATGCATGAGTCCATGCATATGTGTAAAATCAGTTAGCTTTCCAATTAAAACTAAGCCTCAAAGCTCAGGGGCTCTGGAGCCTGTGAAGGGGAGGTGTATGAATCAGGAGGAGAGTGGGCATGTAGGTTTTGAGAATTCTAGGGCACAATCCCTTGATGCTAAAACTTAGAATAATTTGAGCTGCAATATCCCCTATTTTCATTCTCATCATTGTTACACTAAGTGCCCTGTTACATAGAGGGCACTCGATTTTTGTCAAGTAGCAGAGAAATACAAAATAGACACTAATAGATTCCCGTTGAGAATCTGCTTTGTAGCTCTTTCAGTCATCTGGCTGAGGATAAGACTTGGAGAGTATGAGAGAGGTTTAAGGACCTGAACTGAACAAAGAAAATAATACATTAATATTCTGGAAGTCAGGGTAAAATACTGGACTCCTGTGCAACTCTAGGAAGTACTATTTTCTAGTGCCATCATCTTCATCCCCAAAAGACAACGAGTAGCTTTTTTTTTTTTTTTTTTTTTTTTTTTTTTTTTTTTTTTAAGGCAGTATGTAATACTTTCAGCTATGGGACTGACATAGGTAATCAGAACATCTTAAAAATGTTACATGTCTTTAAGGCATCAGCAGCTAAAGTCAACCATACCCACCTACACACACACACACACACACACACACACACACACGCATGAACTGAAAATAAATAGCATTTAATGATAGAACAATACAGAGAAGACAAATAGCACTACTTGATGCTATTCATAAGTAGGATCAAAAGATAAGAAGCCAATAAGCATTTTTTTTCAGTTCTTACAATAGCCAGACCCTGTGCTAAACTGAGAATACAAATACATGCAAAAAAGTATCCCTGCCCTTAAGAAGTTTACATTCTGATAGGGAAAGATAACTTATAAAAGAGAACTGAAAATGTGGAAGAAGAAAGGATGAAAGGAGACAAGATACCCGATAGGGGCATGGTGGAAAAGTATGAAAAGTCAGAGAGGAAAAAAAAGAAAGGAAAAAAAACCACATATCATAATATGGGATATTCAGTACAAGCCAATTCATGTCTAGACAATGAATTTAATAGCATCATAGGTAGCTACACAAAGGACAATGGAGAAAAATCTTAACATTTGATCCTAGAGTTAGAAGGGAATTCAAATGCTGTTTCATCCAACCACCTCATTTTACAGATGAAGAAACTCATTAGTTTGTGAAGGTTGATGGTTTATCCAAGATCTTACAGATAGAAATGGCATTTGAACAGCCTTCTGTTTCAAGGACCAGCACTCTCTCCATTGACCATGTCATTTCTCTAGTAATAGGTTTGTTTAAAATCTTAAAGTGCTTATGTTTAATATTTTTAAATATATATTTGCAAACACATATATACATACACATCAACGCACCAGTTTTTGTCTTTGAAATCCAGCCTCTATGGTCCAACTCAAATGTCATCTGCAATTCATGAAGCTTTTCCCTATCCTCCAAGCAGAAAGTAATCTTGACATCTTCCTAACATTTAAAGGACATGTACCTGTCTTATGTGCTTTTTCATGTGCTGTCTTAGGTTATTATTCTTTATATGTTTATCAGTGATGGTCAAACTACAGCCCACAGGCCAGATGCAGCCCCCTGAAATGTTCTATCCAGCTATTCTATCATGGCATTATTCCTAATCTGACGAATAAAATTAGTAGGATACAATACAATGAAACTTTGAAAGAGTTGCCTTAGAAATAGACTGACAGATGAGCATTTCCTCTGCTTTGGCCCCCTCTTTAAAAAGTTTGCCCATCACTGGTTTAGATTATTGCACTTCAAGTCAAGAGAATTCTTGGGTCAAATTCTAGCATTAACTATTTGATCCCTGGCAAAACCCTTGACCTCTGAGTCCTAGCTTGCTCATTTATAAAATAAAGCAAATGATCTATCAATCAACAATCTTTCATTAAGTATCTGCTATTTCAAGGCACTATAATTCTTTTCAGGATTGTTATAAATAAGTAAATAAAATAAACAAATTTTAAAATAAAATAAATCTTGAAATTCTATACAAATGTGAGCAGAGACATATCAACCTTTATAGCCTCTGAGTAACTCATTGAGTGCCTAGTGCTATTATATACATAGTGGACGCTTAACAACCATTTGCTGAGTAGCTAATTAATGAAAACTAATGACAGTTATGATAGAAAAGAGGGGAACAGGCAGGTGACTCAGTGGATAGAGAACCAGGTTTGGAAATGGGAAATCCTGGGTTCAAATCTTACCTTAGCTACTTTCTACTTCTGTGACCTTGAGCAAGTCATTTAATCCCAAATGCCTAGTCTTTACTGTCCTTCTGCCTTGGAACAGATACTTACTCTCAATTCTAAGGTAAGGGTTTAAAAACAGAAAGACAAGAGAAGAAAGAGGAATTTGGGATCTGTAATAAAAGAGCACCAAGGTTCATTGTAAAATCTCAAGCGCTGATCCCTTGTATGGTATATGAGTATCAGTAAAGAGATAGCAGTGACCTTTGGTGAATGGATCTGGAACTGGTGACGATATTTTTCATGTTTTCATTCCATAGAAGTAAGGCACATAAGAAAATTATTTTATATTAGATCTGACTGGTAACTGGGCTTTGCCCCAGCATATTGACATGTGAGTCGCTTCCTCCCTTTTGTGGTCCTCTGACTGATGACACCTCTCACAAAACCTTTCCTTCTTATATGATTGCCCTTGTCTCACCTACCCCATACCATCAACCAAAGCTCCTTTTTCCCCCAACATCCTCCCTATCTCATCTGGCTCACCTAAATTTTCCCCTGGGACAAGAACTCTATTTTTTGTTCTGTATAAGAAAATTAAGAGAATTTAATATTTTGAAAAATGGTGTGTTACCCAAATGTAGAAGCAATAAAAAATGAACGGGGGCCTTGTTTCACCATTCAAAAAGACAAAAGATAAAATATTCAGGTAAGGACTTTGCCTTTAATCAGTGACAAAGCAGAAGCAGGAATGTGGTTTATTTACATCTCTTTTCTCTATAAATAACTATTTAACATTATATTTAAGTATATTTATTAAACCTGGAATAAATAATAACAAAAAATAACAAAATTGTCGGTGGCTCATGCTACTTTACATTTCCTCTTATGCCTATAAAGTATTTGTCTGATAGGCAGTATAACTTGCGAGTGAAATGGCAACGTCTGGTCCTAATTCTTTCCTCAAGTTTTTTTTTTTTTATTAGTTTAAGTCAATTAGTTTAGTTTTGCTCACTTCAGATAACTAACTTTTCTTTTCAGCATATACACACATTCTGCCTATAGTAATGTCTTGGGTTTGTCTTAAGATGCAACTGACCTGTGTTGAAGCAGGATCCAACCCATTCTGACTTGGCTTTTGGAAAAACAGAAATTGGTGGTGGCAAATCCAGGACACTGCCATCTAGGTCTTTGAAGAAATACTTCATTGGACTTTCACAGTCCAATTCGGGACAGACTATTTTCCCTGTTTCTTTCCTATGGTAGTAAACAAGAAGAAAATGTGTTTTTTAATGAAATGAATAGCAGAAATCTCATATTAGCATTGTCATTTGGGGGAAAATCAGAAGGATAGCATATTTGTTATGACTACAGAACTTAATTTAACTTTAGAAAATATTCTGAACTTTATGTTTTCTGTCTTTTTTTTAAAAACCCTTACCTTCCATCTTGGAGTCAATACTGTGTATTGGCTCCAAGGCAGAAGAGTGGTAAGGGCTAGGCAATGGGGTCAAGTGACTTGTCCAGGGTCACATAGCTGGGAAGTGTCTGAGGCCAGATTTGAACCTAGGACCTCCCATCTCTAGACCTGGCTCTCAATCCACTGAGCTACCCATCTTCCCCCTGTTTTCTATCTTAAGCAAGGAAGAAAGTCAATCTTCTTCAGATGTTTTAGTCA
The DNA here is from genome assembly GCF_016433145.1 of Gracilinanus agilis. Lineage (NCBI taxonomy): Eukaryota > Metazoa > Chordata > Mammalia > Didelphimorphia > Didelphidae > Gracilinanus > Gracilinanus agilis. The sequence goes on from NC_058133.1 coordinate 287,696,622, forward strand.
AAAGTTCCTATATGTTTATTTGAATGACCAAATATTAAAAATTAGGATATAACAGTTAACACTAAAGCAAGATATCCTTAACATTGTTTTCTGTGTATTGTAAAAAAAACTGAAAAATGTTTTGATATAATTAATTTCCCATGCAATCCTGTATTTTTATTTATTTATTTTTTGTTTTGTTTTTAAAAAACATGATCCTGAGGTAAGATTTCTCAGTACTGGCAAGGGGTCCATGAAACAAAGCAGGTTAAGAACACTTGCATTAAAAGCCTTAGAATAATAATTTAACATTTTTTCATGATTCTGAAGGTATTTCTGGCTATAAGAGTATCTCAGGTTAGCCAATAAATATTCATTATCATTATACTGAACAAAAGTATTATAACAAAGTATTCATGTTTACAGAGAATTGGATATTAGAGAATTTATAATATTCATTCTGATTTGATGCTTACTATTCAATATTGAGTTCCATCCACATATACGTTAAACAAATCATCAGAGCTTTAAAAATGTTCATCACTATCTAAATTCAATAGGAAATAAGAAAGAAACTAACATTCTTGGTATCATTGATATAGGGAATTCTCAGATATGGGAACTCTATGTACCAATGGAAGAGGGTACCTACTCTTTAACCTATAGTAGCAACACTTAGATTAGATCACTGAAAAGTTCATTGACTTGCCCAGGGACACACAGCTATGAAGTATCAGAGGTGAGAGGACTTGAATCCAGGTCTTTCTGGTTTTGAGGACAGCCCTCTATTTACTATTCCAAGATGCCTTTTACCTAAATGCAGTAGTCAGGCTAAACTTGGGATAAAAGGGGGAAGTTTAAAAAGCATGTCAAAATAGTATAAATATGTAATTTTCACTCATGATTCTAGACATCTTTGAAGAATTTAAAATGGTTCACAACAGCCACAAGGACATTGATTTCCTAGTTAGAAGGACACTTTCCCTAGGATTTTGGTCTCTTCCCCCCACCCCCCAATCACCCCAGTTAGGATACTTTCCCTATGATTCTTTTTTTTTCCAACTCCTAGATGAAAGGAAATAAAAAGAAAAATCTCTTTCCCAAATTTTCAATTCGAAATTGACATCACCAAGCAGAAGTCTGAATGGGGTTTCTCTCCTCCCCTCCCCTCTTCTCTTCTCCCATCTGCTCTGCTCCTCCTCTCTTTTCTTGTCTTCTTTCCTCTTTTCTTCTCCCTTTTCTCCTTCCCTCCTCTCCCTTCCCCTCTACTTTTCTCTCTCCTTTCTTCTCTTTTTTTCTCTTATCTTCCTTCTTTTCTCCTTCTCTCATCTTTTCTCCTCTACTTTTCTATATTTTTCTTGTCTGAACTTCTATTTTCATTGGTAAAGTGAACAATCAGTGGAAAAATTTTCTCTACCAATCTAAATCAGATTTCTGCCCTGAAACTTCAAATCTCAGAAATTCCCTGGAGACATTTGGAAGTTTACTGAATTGCCTAGAATCACATAGCTAGTAGAGGCTAAATACTGAATGTGAACCTAGGATTTCCTGAATCTAAAGCAGGTTTTCTATTCTCCCCACCATTGCTTCTTAATAGCCATGTAGGAAACTATCAGAACTAGTGCATGGAGGAAAGAACTGGACAGATAGAGGAATATAGTATTTCAATATCTGTCCAAGTCATACTCTAATTAAATAATGCTTTGAAGGAGTAGGTCCACAGCCTTGTAGCCACCTAATGACCATGTCCAAATAAGGTTGGTTCAGACTAACAAAAGCTTATGTTTCTCTAAAGGGAAGAATGCTATGACAATTTTTTTTAAACCATTAACTTCTGTGTATTGGCTCCTTGGTGGAAGAGTGGTAAGGGTGGGCAATGGGGGTTAAATGACTTGCCCAAGGTCACACAGCTGGGAAGTGTCTGAGGCCAGATTTGAACCTAGGACCTCCCGTTTCTAGGCCCGACTCTCAATCCACTAAGCTACCCAGCTGCCCCACTATGGCAATTTTTAAGCCATTCTGAAAACAGCTAGAATGATGGATACCTAAAAGAAATGGCCACATGGTTATATCTAAGGAGTTACCTATTTAATATTATCAATGGAAGAAGATGATCCCCTATTGGATGTTTGGATTGAAATCTTTGATTTGAACTAAGTTCTGGTGATCAGTGTTATAAGAGACACTCAGAACATTTCTTTACGGTTTTGCAAATACTCCTCTATATAGAGTTATTTTGGTAGTGAAGATTGGAGTGGAGTAGGTGGCATGGGGACTACCCAACCACTAAGTCCAAGAGAGAGGCTAAAGGATCCAAACTAACTAACTGAGTTCCTAAAACAGAAAAACCTATTAAAGTAATTGTATTACTTTTGAAATATTCACTGATTTAGAGATGTGCCTGGTGCCATTCAAATATGGTTGGGCAATTATCACCATGCTTACACAGGCTGAATGTAGTACCTGAGCCAAGGCAAGGAGAAGTAGAACTTGTTCTGATCTTTGACCTTGAGCATCTTTGTCCTCTCTGCCATGATTGGGGGCATGATGCCAGTGCTATCAGGATTAGGTAGAATGCAGACATCCAGGTCATTGCTGTAACAGCTCTTCACAAAATCAGAAAAGGTGACTCCTGAAATGGACAAATAAGATGTTGACTACACAAGAACCATCAACCACAGGAGGACCAATCCAGTGTTCTGTGATTGTGGTGTTTGTTTTTTTTTTTTTTACTGTTGCATAGTTTAGCATTCCTGAATATAAACCTCTATAGTTTTAGAGTCAGGCTACCTAGGTACAAATCTTGGCTTTCCTAGTTATGAACTTAAGCCATTTAACTTTATTCAACTTCTTTTATAAAGTGAAAGCAATGATGATAATGATGATATGATAATATTGATGATGATAATATTTAGCATTTATACTCAGAGTACTTTAGAAACATGACTTTGATACTTCTAACAATGAGGAAACTAAGACTGAGAGGGATTAAGTGACTTGTCCTGAGTCACACAGAGATAATCTGAGATAAGATTTAAATTCACATCTTTCTTACTCCATATCCTACTCTCTATCTACCTAGATGTCACTTTGCTTCCTATTAATTCTAGTAGGTTGCCACAATCTTAACTTACTGAAACAAAAGCTGTTTCTAGCCCTAAATTTAGAATAAGAAAGAGAAATCAAAGTATTACAATGTGTCTTTTACTACTTTCAGAAATAGAAATAATGTTCTTTATTCTCATGTGGCAATAATTTTCTTCAAAGACTTGACTCATTTATTTTACAGATGGACAAACCAAGCAAGAGAGGAATTAAATACTTTCTGAGTGAGTCAGAAGTTAAAAAAAAATCTATCCATTAGACCAAGACAAAAAACAAAGTAGGAGTCAAGTGACCTGGATTGTAGACCTAGCCCTACCAGTAACAGTCTTTCTGACCTTAGGCAAGTCAGTTAAATTGATAACATTGTGTCCTCATTTGCAAAATGGAGGTCACTATTTGCCCAAACTATCTCTCAGAGTTGTTGCTGTGAAGCATAAATGAGAAAACAGTTATGAAGCTAACTTGGAAAGAATAAAAGCATTTGGACATAAGAACTTTGTCACTATTTATGCAAACTAACATCTTGGCAGGAGGCTTGAGGCAAGCTACTGATTAGATTGTATTACACTAGACCATGCTTGTACAAGTTATTTAAGGAGGTGGAAACCAGTGAACCCAAATGTTTGTGCCAAGTGGCTGAAGTGAACCCACATCATCAACTAACCTTGAAGCCTCATGATCCCAGAGACAGAAGGATAATTCTTTACTTTGTGCCATGCATCTTGAGGCCATTGGTTTGGTTCAGCAGTGAATCCAGGCCACAATATACCAACCCGACCCCCTCTGGGATTACTTGGGGGTCGATCCCTGGATGTGAAGTCAGCAGAAAGAGGTTTAATTCTGTCTTCTATGCAGTCAAAAGAAGAACTAGTGGCCACAATGACCGAATTCCTGAGAACTATCTGTTTCTTTTCAAGGGAACATTGTTCAGCAAGGGATGTATATACTAATGGAAGAAGACCAACAACATTGTCCACCAGGGTCACATTATCTATCTCCAAGTTGCCTTCCACATGGAACATGGCCCCATAATCAAAGTTCTTGTAAGAAAGGAACCCTGAGATTCTGGTACAGTTGTATAGCCCATCTCCCTTGTACATATGGAGTCCATGAAGGCTTGAATGAACCACATTGCCAACCCAAGAATTTTCAGCCACTGAACAGTTACGACCTTTGATGTGGAAGCCAATCCTCTCTGATCCTGCTATAGCATTCCCAATGAGTTTGGCATCGTTTAATTGGTTCACTTTGATTCCTGTTACCCAGTCCATTGCTCTTTGTGGCTGCCTGGTCAAGACAATGAGATTCTTGATGAGAGAGTGGTTTTGACCCTCTAAATCAATACCATGACCAGTGGTGTCAAACAAAATATTGTCATACAAGAAGATACTTTTGCTGGAAGATACACGAATACCCCCTCCACAGTTCTGATGCACAGAAGAAGAGATTATCCAGGATCCCAGAGATACATTATTGAATTCAATAGATGGGTACAGCAACGACCCAAAGTTCTGAATTTCCACATTTGAAAGCTGAAGAATACCTGAAAATAGAATAGACCTTATTATAATTTCTTCTCAAAATAAATGTAGAAGAAATTGAACTTAAGAGTAGCAGAAAATTAAGCATGTTAATGAAAACTGAAAAAAAAGACTATTCTGAGATATAACACAATAATCCTTACTGACAAAACCTGATCATTCAAGTGTATTAGAAAAGTTGGTTAAAGATTTCATAAACAGCCCAACTAGGGAGAAATGGAAGGGCTTTTAAATATTGTGTGCACACTTGTCTTTTGGTATAGATTAGATCCCTGGGAGAGATATAGAATTAAAGTTTCTAAATTCTATAGTTCCTTAAGGTTTTCAAAGCACTCCTATTTCATTCTCCCTAGTAGAATGCAAGCTTTTTGAGGACAGGTATTATGTATAGTTCTGCCTTCAAATATGCTCAAAGGGATACACAACGTGCATCTTCTGATCCAATAATACCATTACTCGGTCTGTGTCCTAAAGAGATCAAGAAAAAAGGGAAATGGGACTTATTTGTACAAAAAATATTTCTAGCAGTTATTTTGTGGTGGCAAAGAATTAGAAATTGAGGGGATGTCCATCAATCAGGGAATGACTGAACAAATTGTGGCATATGATTGTGATGAAATACTATTATGCTATAAGAACTGATGAGCAGGATGATTTCAGTTAAAAGAAAGAAAGACTTACATGAAATGATGCACAGTGAAGTAAGCAGAACTAAGAGAACATTGTACACAGTAACAGCAATATTGTATAATAATCAGCTATGAAAGAATTAGTTATTCTCAGAAAAATAAGGTTCCATGCCAACTCTAATGGGCATATGAAAAATATTATCCGTCACCAGAGACAGAACTGATGGAGTTGGAATGCAGGTTGAAGCATACTATTTTTTCACTTTATTTTATTTTATGTTTTTATTTTTGTGTTTTAATTTTACATGAGTATTCTCTCACAACAATGATCAATATTGAAATATGTTTTACATGATCAAACATGTATAACCTGGATCAAATTGTTTATCATCTCAGGGAGAGGGGAGGGAGGAAAGGGAGGAAGACAATTTGTATAATTTCAGAAAACATATGTTGAAAATGATTACATATAATTTGGAAAATAAAATATAAAAAAAGCTTATTTATAGTTCCATCATTGTAGCCTCAGTAACCAGTATAGTTTCTTATAGTTTACCTACTCATTATATGTTTATTGAATTGAATTAAAATGAACAAACCTTTGAGGTAAGGAGTGAAGGTATTATTTTTATGCCCATCTTAATTATGAAGATACTGAGGTGATTTGTTCACGTTCATACAGTGTTATCATTAGACTGGAAAGTCCTGTCTTTTGAATTGACATCTAGACCTGTTGCTATTAAACCAAGTGACATTGGAAGAGCTAAATTCTAGACCTGATTGTGTTAGGTAATTCAAGACTATGCCTTAGTGAGCAACTTCATATAATGAAAAGGATGAGGGGGAGACTTCATGTTTAATCCCTGCCTACAGTTTCATTGACTGAAAAAGATACAAAATTATAGTAAAATGACTACACTGCTAATATGGTTTCAAGAAGCACTGGAGAAGAGAAAGAAAAAAAAAGGAAACACGCATTTATTAAACACCTACTATATGCCAGGTACTATGCTAAACACTTTACAGGTGTTATCTCATTTGATCCTCACAATCCAGTGAGGTAGATGATCCCCATTTTACAGCTGAGGAAACTGAGGCAAACAGAGGAAGTAGAAAATGATTGATGTACAGAAATGTACTTGTACCAAAATGTTGGGACTTACATGAGTGTGGTTGACAATTGATGTCTTAATAAATCTATGTTTGTTAACTAGTTAGGAGATATTGAACCTATTGCTAAAATGTCCTTAAAGATCAAAAGAAAATTTTTTCCATCTTTCCTTGAAGCTACAGTAAGCTACATATAACTGGAAGGGCTGGAAAATATACCTCTCTTTGACTTCAGTAGAAGGAATTAAAAATTAGAGGAACTTTTTTTCAGCCAAAGTATTTTGGCCTTTTTATGATGGTTAGTGAATGCCTAGGGTCTCAATTTTGCAGTTATAATTTACTTTTTTGAAAAAATCAGTCAAGTTTTGCTCTAAGTTTATTTTACTTGGATGCATATGAAACAAGTCTTGAAAACTAGTTACCAGCAATATGTAGATCCTCTCAGGGATCTGAAGCAAGAATTAAGCAGTGATTGGGGCACAGCCATTTTGCTGCTACTCCTTTTAGGAATTGCATTTATAGTGAATTGCTTGATACAATGACTCATAGACTTCTGGAGGAAACCTCTAATACTCCTAAACTCAGAACCTGAATTATTTAATCATGCTCCCAGTTCAATGAGGGTTAGGAAGGGGCTGGGAAAACTGCCCCCTTCTCTGTCTTCGCTTCTTCATTAAGGTGATTTTCCTGATATTCACAAACGTTTATAGAGTTTATTTTTCCACTTTAACCATATCAGATTATTTCAAAAAGTAGCAAAAAATAATAAGGCAGCAGTTCTGATTAGAAACAATTATCAAGACAGTGAATTTAAACCATCACAAACAATAAAGTAGCAGAGTGAACACAGTGGTGGGCTTGGAATCAGGAAGCCCCGAGTATAGAAATGTTCACTATTATTACAAAAAGATAGATTCATCTCATTTTGTATTTAATCACATAACATAAAAGAAAACAATGAATACTTTGCTGTGACCAGTATATATTCCAGATTTTTCCCAGTAATATTTAAAAATTTTAAAAATTTCAAAATATTCAAAAATTGAATTAAGGAAAGAACTGTCAATCTGCAGACAAACGGTCAGCTTCAAAAGCACCCACTGAACCTAATACAAGAGCAGATTTCTTTTGGACAGTGATAGACCTCATGTGGTTAAAGATCTCATTACATAGGTCCACATAAACCATCAGAGGGAGAATCTAACCTCTACAATGGAGATTTTTAATTAATGAGTGTTAAGGTAACAAAATGAGTAAAGGCAACAAAATATTAAATGGTATTTTACACCAATCACCTAAAAGGGGCCTTCCAAGACTGTGACTAAATAAAACTAACATTTAAATAAAACGACCTGCAGAAAAGAAAACATTGTATTAATAACTGATGCCCTAAACATGCCATCACTGACCCTATAAGAGCCAATAGAAACAAGAGAATGCAAAGAAATTATGTAGAGTTCAATTTGTCTACAATTCTCAGGAAATTATGCACAATATGGTCAATCATAACTAATAGAAATATAGTTCTTAGGACCACTTAGAGCTGGAAGGGACTTAGAGACCAGTTAGTCCATTGCCACCCCCATTTTAAAAGTAGAAAAACGAGGGTCAGGAAAATACAGTGATTTATTCAAGGCCATACAGGTAATGAATAAAAGAAGCAGGATTTGAATTCAGATTCTCTGACTCAAAAATAGTATTCTTTCCATCATAACCTGGTGCCTCTCTAGGAAGATATGCTCTCTGAGCTAAAAGTGCATGTTTGTATTGTTCTCAGCCTTATTGCTTTAACATAAAATTGATAAATGGACACAGATTAAAGTAATGAAATCATAGAATTGCTGATCTGGATGGGATCCCAGGCATCATGGAGTCCAGCCCCATCACAGAACAGATAAGGAAACTCAAAATCCTGTTCCTAGCATGAGTTTAGTCTGTGACTAGAATTATCAAGCCAATGCAATTTCACATACCTGAAAATTCTTTTCCATTGGGCATTTGAAAGGACCCCACAACCATTCTTCCACCACACGGAGCATCAGGCTGGATTTTTATATTTCGAGTCAGAAGGCCCACCTCAGCAGCCAGGGAAATGTGCCTGCCATCTTCCATTGAATGGGAACTTCCTATGGCAGAGGGGCAAGAGGTGATAACACAATTTTAAAGTCTATTTCAGAAATCACCAACTGGGGACCCAGTGAAACTGACAAATGAAAAACTTCTTCCCCTCAGAAGTTCTACCCACATTAAGGCTCACTTTTCCTCAGGCATTCTCCACAAGCATCAACTGAGAAATGAAAAGGCTACTCACTTGTCTCTCTTTGGGATCAGAGTGGGTGTGTCAGGGCAAGAATTCATTTGTTCTCTATAAGGTAGGTACGGTCACTGACAACTTGCTTCCAGAAACTAGGGCAGAGCTTGAGTCTATCAGGTCTAGACATCAGAGTTTGGTTGTACACTGTCAAGTGACCACTTTCCTGGGAATGAGGAATCCCAGATCAACTAGGCTAAGTGACAATACTAAGGCAATAATTCATAGCTGTAAAAAGAAAACAAGAGTTGAAGCTGAACAGAAAGAAGAATCCTATCATGGAGTCAGTAGGTCAGAAGCTTATTGCTCCCCAAATAAGGACTCTACAAAACTGAATTGAAATAATTTCTGATGTCTTTTGCTGAACATCCCTTAGCCATCCATCTCAACCTGTGCATTTTCACTGGCTGACCTCCTTACCTGGAATTCTCTCTCTCCTTATCTCCATCTATTGGCTTCCCTGTCCTTCAATCCTCAGCTAAAGTCCAATCACCTACAAGAAGTCTTTCCCAGTCCTCCTTCATATTAGTGTCTTTTCTCTGAGATCCGTCTCCAATTTTTTCTTTATAAGTCTTGTTTCTACCTAGTTTTTGCAGGTTGTGTCCCTTCATTAGACTGTAGGAATCTTAAAGGCAAAGATTGTTTTGAACCTTTCTTTCTATCCCCAGCCCTTTGGCAATTGCCTGGCATGTAGAAATTGCTGAATAAATGCTTGTTGACTTAACTTTACTTGGGTGATAGCCTAATTTTATTTATGCTGGGCAACCTAGCAGTAGGATTTGGTATGCATTTGTCTTTTTTTTAATTTCTCTTAAACAAATGAAACACATTCTGTTAATTAAAGAAACAATCTAAGGTCATATTGCAAACTCTATTAACAAGTCAAAGTCCTCTTTCTCTACCAGGAGAGAAATGTTTGTATTATTCCTTTACTTCCTTTACTTAGTGATGACAATAATTATTCACTAGACCTAATAGCTCTTTTTTTGATGATCTGAATCAGTCTTTTTTCCCCCTTTTATTTGTATTCACACATGAATATTAGGGATTGGGGGGAAGGGCAGCTACTGAAAATATTCATTGCCCAATACCCTATTGCCTCTAGGCTAAACTTCAAATTCCTTTGTCTAGCATTCAGTCCTTCACCATGAAGCTCTTACCTCTCTTCCCTAAATTTGGTTCACGTTATTCTTTCTAGTATAACTTATGCTCCAGACTAACAAGCCTACTCATAGTTCCCAGTGGCTTTATATTTCCATGTGATCCTCATGACTGGAATGATCTTCCTCCTCACCTCTACTTTTTGGAATCTCTCTCCCTCTGAGGTTTAACTCAAATGCCAGTGCCTCCATGTTGGTGGTGGTTTCTCCTTTTTGAAGCAGCTTAGTGGCATCATGGGATAATGTCTTGACTTGCATGTGATTTAAATGAGGCAGAGTTGGCTAGGCAAAAGTCAGTCTCACTGGTGATTGCTCAGAATGCACGGGACGGCCTTGGCATCTTTAATGTCTGACCAAATATACTACATTACCTGCTTCAGTCTCCTTCATGGCTATTGGAACAAATTATTCTTATCTGCCCATTCTGCTGAGTGAAATCTTCACATATTGGGGTAGTCCTCTCCCTAATTCAACCTGTCAGTTACCTTGACCCTGGATTAGCCCACTACTGAGCTGGTTTTACCAGCATGTCATCTCTGTGCACACTACAGTTTCTTGGAATATGAAGCCTTTTCTGATTCCCTTAGTTGTTAGCCATCTTTGGCCTGTCGATCTTCCTGGAGTCATACAAGCTTTTTTACCTTTCTGGCACTAAAGGGCTAAGAAAAAGCAGCCTTTCTTCACTAAATGATTAAATTAAAATCTTTCCTCCCTCCCTACAATAAAAGTACATTGCATTTACTTTGAGTCTATTTTGTATTTCTGTCAGTGTGCATTTTGCTTTTCTTCAGTAGAATATAAGTTCCTAAAGGCCAAAGATAGTTTTTGTTTTTGTTGTAATATCTATAGCACTTAAGACACTGCTTAGCATATAGTGAGTGCTTAATAAATGCTTGCTGATTATTTGATTGATCTCCATTAAATAATTCAATATTACTCCTCAGATTTCTCATAGCACTTGTATGAACTTCCTTTCCTTTTGCACAGTTATCTCAATAAGTGTTTATAGAATAGAATTTAATTCATTACAAGGGTAAATTTATAACAACATGCAATTACATTTTCAGTAGTCAATCAACAAAATGTCCTTTATATAAGCATATTTCACAAGAAGAATCAATTTCATGCCACAATAATGAGAGGTAAGTAATAATTTGCAACAAACATTCTGTTTATGATTCCATATCATAAGAAATAAACTCAAAATCAATGATACTTGTAAAACCCAGTAGAATTGATCATTGGCTATAGGAGGGGGGAGGGAGGAGGGGAGGGAAAGGACATGAATCATGTAACCATGGGAAAATATTCTAAATTAATTAATTAAATAAAAATTAAAAAAAGGAAATAAACTCAAAAGTCAGAGGATGGGAGTTGAATTCTGGTTTGGCTATAGAATTTCTATTTCTACTCAGAAAAACAAATTTTCCTGCTTCTTGACTTCCCATTACCAAAAATAAAAATATTTGTGTTAAAAGTATAAATGTTCATATATAGCCTAAATTAAGTTCCTTGCCATCTAGGAGAGGTAAGAAAATAGGAAGAGAATTTGAAACTCAAAAATTTGAAAAATTAATGTTAAATTTTTTTTGAATGTAATTGAAGAAAAATAACTATTTAAAAAGAATAAATGGCTAAACAAGTTATAGAATATAATTGTGATGGAATACTACTACATCATAAGAAATGATGAGCAGGTTAATTTTAGAAAAACATGGAAAGACATACATGAAATTGTGAAGAATGAAATGAGAAGAACTAAGAGAACATTATATACAGCAACAGAAATATTGTCTGAGAAATGGCTTGTGTATGTTCACCTCCAGAGAAAAAACTGATAAATAGAAATCAGTAAGACATAAATTTATATACACATATATACATATACACAGATATCTTTTTGTCAAATGATGCTTTCTTTAAAGGGAAGGAGTAAAGGAGAGATAGGGATTAAACTAGGTATTTTAATGTAACAAATAAATAAATTAATTTAAATTAAAATAAAAAATATAAAAATTGATAAGAAATAGTGAAATGTATAGAATCATGAAAGATGTCTTGCAGTAAGCATTAAAAGATCCAGGTCTGAAGAGTGATTCTGCTTCTTAATAGATATAAAATCTGGACAAATCATTTAATTTCTCTTTGGTCTATTTCATCATAAGTTAAACATTATTCATTCTAGCTATCTCACAGGTTTATTGTGAGGCTCAAATGAGAAAATAGACTGAAACATTTGAAAAAAATATACAGCAATAAACAAGTGTAAGGTATTAAAATTATTTACTTGTTATTTATTACCTGTAATTTTGGAGAAATTATTTAAACCCAATGTATCTCAGTTTTCTCCATTGCAAAGTGAGATAGCTGGGCCAGGTGAACACTAACATCTTGGCTATCTAGATCTTATGACTTTTATCACTGCCAATGAAGTAACAGCATTGATGAACCCAGATAATGAATCTTCATGTGACTTTATTTGAGCTAAGATTAGATAGAATTCATAATATCTGAGGTGAGTCTGTAATATAATTTATTAAACCACATAATCCTTTTGGCAGGGCATAGGATACAGTCACAAAGGTTCATCTGTTACTTTAAATTTTTTTCTTATTTATTTATTTTTTAAAGTTTCTACCTTCTATCTTAGAATAGATACTAAGCATCAATTTCAAGGCAGAAGAGCATAAGGGCTAGTCAATTGGGGTTCACTTGCTCAGGTTCACACAATTAGGAAGTATTTGAGATCATATTTGAACTCAGAACCTCCTATCTTCAGGCCTGGTTCTCTATCCAATGAGCCATTGAGCTGATTCAGCTTATGTGCTTCTTCACTGTCAGAGTCCTTACCAAGGTGTCTGTGGTTGAGATGCTCATAGAGTCTAACATTTTGACCCATGACTTCCTTTATGGTGAGGATTTCTGCTTCATGAGGTTCATAAGATGAAGAACTCAGAACAATCTTATCTTGTGGTCTCCAATCCACTTCATCCTTCACTAGAATCCTGTAGCATCATAAGGAGTATAGTAGAATCAATCAATCAACAGGCAACAATATGTAACAGTCTAATATGTATCAAGCATTCTTCTAGGCACTTGGGATACAAGTACCAAAAAATGACTCAAGACCTACTTACAAGGAGGAACATGTGTTCTAATGTAAAAGATAAAAACTATGTAGCATCAATAGAAAGTAAATAATTACAAATATATGCAAAGTAGCTAAATACCAGGTATTTTAGCAGGGAGAAAACTAGGGGACAAGGAGATTCTGAAAGATGATACAGAAGATAATATTTGAACTTAATTTTTTTAATAATTTTTATTTTTTAGAAAAGTTATCATGGTTACATGATTCATGTTCTTACTTTCCCCTTCACTCCCCACCTCCTTCTCCCTTCCCCCCATAGCCAATGCACATTTCCCCTGGTTTTAACATGAGTCATCGATCAAGACTTATATCCAATTTGTTGATAGTTGCATTGGTGTGGTAGTTTCCAGTCTACATCCCCAATCATGTCCACCTCAACCCATGTGTTCAAGCAGTTGTTTTCTTCTGTGTTTCCTCTCCTGTAGTTCTTCCTCTGAATGTGGGTAGGGTTTTTTCCCATAAGTCCCTCAGAATTGTCCTGGGTCATTGAATTGCTGCTAGTACAGAAGTCCATTGCATTCTATTTTACCACAGTGTATCCATCTCTGTGTACAATGTTCTCCTGGCTCTGCTTCTTTCACTCTGCATCAATTCCTGGAGGTCTTTCCAGTTCACATGGAATTCCTCCAGTTTATTATTCCTTTTATTGCAATAATATTCCATCACCAGCATATACCACAGTTTGTTCATCCATTCCCCGATAGAAGGGCATACCCTCGTTTTCCAGTTTTTTGCAACCACAAACATCATGGCTATAAATATTTTCATACAAGTCTGTTTATCTATGATCTCTTTGGGGTACAAACCCAGCAATGGTATGGCTGGATCAAAGGGCAGGCAGTCTTTTATAGCCCTTTGAGCATGGTTCCAAATTGCCATCCAGAATGGTTGGATCAGTTCACAACTCCACCAACATTGCATTAATGTCCCAATTTGGCCACATCCCTTGCAACATTCATTACTCTTCCCTACACTCATTTTAGCCAATCTGCTAGGTGTGAGGTGATAACTCAGGGTTGTTTTGACTTGCATTTCTCTAATTATTAGAGATTTAGAACACTTTCTCATATGCTTATTGATAGTTTTGATTTCTTTATCTGAAAATTGCCTATTCATGTCCCTTGCCCATTTATCGATTGGAGAATGTCTTGATTTTTTATACAATTGATTTAACTCCTTGTATATTTGAGTAATTAGACCCCTGTCAGAGTTTTTTGTTATAAAGATTATTTTCCCAATTTGTTGTTTCCCTTCTGATTTTGGTTGCATTGTTTTTGTTTCTACAAAAGCTTTTTAATTTAGCATAATCAATCATACCATTCACATTCAGAGTTATAATTATCAGTTGTGTATTCCCCAACATTTTGGTATCCTCTCTTAGTTCTACCCCTTCTTCTTAGGCTATTTCCTTTTAATCCAATGATTTTTTTAAACCAGTAACCCTTGTCCCCTCCCTTGACTTACTACCCTTTCTTCCCCCTCCCTTTTTGTTCCCCTATTTTTATTTTTAAAGCCTAATGAATTCCCTCTCCCTTCTCCTTCCCTCCCTTTTTTGACCTCCCCACTCCTCTCCCCCCCTTGGTTTATCCCTTCTGACTTTCTCAGTAGGGTTAGATGGAGTTCTATATCTCAATGGATATAGCTACTCTTCCCTCTCAGGGTTAATTCCACTGAGAGTAAGGTTTACATATTACCTCTTAATGCTCTCTTCTTCTCCTTCTTATAATAGTATTCATCCCCTCCCCTTTCCATGCCCTCTTTGTGTGTAATAGAATATCCTGTTTTTCTTATTCTTTCTAGTTTCTCTTGGTATCCTCTACTATTCACCATCTTCTTTCCCAACTACCCCCTTATCATCTTAGACCATTTAGTACTCCAACCTCTCCCTGTGAATAATTCTTCTAATTACTATAATAGTGGATACTATAATAGTGAATAGAGTTCACTACAGAGAATTACACATAACATTTCTCCATATAGGAATACAAATAATTAGACCTTATTGAAGCCCTTAAAGAGGCAAATTTAAAAATAAGAGCTTTCTTTCTTTCCCCTCTGTTTCTTATTTACCTTTTCATGTTTCTCTTTGTTTTTGCGGTTGGATATCAAACTTTCCATTTAGTCCTGGTCTTTTCTGTGCAAATACTTGGAAATCTTCTATCTTATTGAATGCCCATACTTTCCCCTAGAAGTATATAGTCAGTTTTGATGGGTAGGTGATCTTTGGTTGCAGGCCCAGCTCTCTTACCTTTCTGAATATCATATTCCAAGCCTTGAGGTCTTGTTGTGTGGAGGCTGCCAGATCCTGTGTGATCCTGATTGGTGCTCTTTGATATCTGAATTATCTCTTTCTGACTTCTTGTAAATTTTTTTCTTTTACTTGGAAGCTCTTGAATTTGGCTATTATATTCCTGGGGGTTGTTTTTTCAGGGTTAAGTGTAGAGGGTGATCTATGGATTCTTTCAATGTCTATATTCCCCTCTTGTTGTAGTGAACTTAATTTTAAAGGGAATAAAGATTTCTATCATGTAGAGGTATGGAAGTAATACATTTCAAGCTTGTGGCATAATAAATGCATAGATATAGACACTAGAGATGTGTCAGGTGTGAAGAAAAGAGAAAAGTCATTTTAATTAGATTGGAAAATATTAAAGGATAGGGTTATATGAGACTGGAAAAAATAGGTTATGGCCAAGATGTGAAGGGCTTTAAAAGTTAAATAGAGTTTATAGTTTGTTCTAGAAGCAATGGAAAGCTATTGGGGTTAAATGAATAGAGAAATCACCTGGTTAGATCTGTGCTTAAGGGAGATTACATTGGCAATAGTGTGTAGAATGGATTTGTGAGGTGTGGTAAGCAATTTGAGTCAGGGAATACACGTAACAACAATATTGTAAAATAAAGTAATTAGACTTAAAAGACTTAAGATATTTAGTTAATACAATGACTGATCATGATTCCAGAGTATTGATGATAAAGAATGAGAGTGATGGATTCACTATACAGAATGAGATATACATTTCTTTGGACATGACCAATATAGAAATCAGAATTCATCAAATCTTCATATTTGTTAAGAGGGTTTTGTTTTCCTTTTATGTTTTTTTTCTCCCTCCAGTGTTAGTGGGGAAGTGGGAGAGAAAATAAATGTTTTTGTTAGTTACTTTTTTTTAAATAGGGACAGCTATGTGGTGTAGTGGAGAGAGTGCTGGGATGAGTCAGGAAACTTCATCTTTCTGAGTTCAAATATGGCCTCGGTCACTTATTAGCTATGTGATCTTAGAAAAGTCGCAACTCTATTTGTCTCAGTTTTTCCATTTATAAAATGAGCTAGAAAAGGAAATGGCAAACTATTCTAGTATCTTTGCCAAGAAAAGCCCAAATAGGGTCTCATAGAGACAGAACTCAAATGACAGAACAAAAATGGTGATAAGGGCTTGAATTTAGGTGGAGGCAATGTGAGTAGAGAGGAGTTACATTTGTGAGAAGCTCAGGAGACAGATCAAAATTTGGCAAGTGATTGGATATGTAGGATGAGAGACAAAGAAGTTGAGAAGAATGGCAAGGCTATAACCTTGGGAGAAATTTAGGTTCAATTTTGGACATAGGATTTCCAAGACCTCTAATTTCTAATAGGTATTTGGGGATGTGGATGTGACGCTTAGAAGAAATCTGGGACTGGATGTGTAGAAATGGGAGATATAATCCACAAGAGTTTACCACCAAGAAAATATAGCAGGGTTTCTTAAAAGTGTGTGTGTGTGTGTGTGTGTGTGTGTGTGTGTGTGTG
>NC_058133.1:287715984-287742390 GCF_016433145.1 Gracilinanus agilis
GAGAGAGAGAGAGAGAGAGAGAGAGAGAGAGAGAGAGAGAGAGAGAGAGAGAGAGAGATGTACCCTTTGGCAGTTTAGTGAAGCCTAAATAATTGATGGAAATGCTAAAGTTCAGTTAGAGGTTGGTAAAAAAAAGTAATGACATTTTTTCCCCATTGAAATTCACAGACCCCCTTGAATCTATCTCTTTAGGGGTTTGAGGACTCCAGGTTAAGGGCCTCTAGTGTAGAAATAGAAAAGAAAAGGTCTCTGAGGAATATTTTCAGTTAGGTGGTATCACATGAATGATCAGTCAGCAAGAGACTTAGAAGAAGTGGTCAGATAGGTAGGAGCTATACCAGGAGAGAGTAGTATCAGTAGAGAATATAATATTATGAAAATATAATATTCTTGTAATTATATAAATATATATTAATATGTTATAATTATATGATAATAACAAGGGCCAGCAAAGTAAAGTAGATGAAAATTCAGCCTTTAATATCAATTATACTTAGGGTAATTAAGAATGATCAAGAGATTTTCATTCTCCATTCCTCCCTGCCCTCTCCCTCAAATAAGTTTTCCAAGTTACAAAATGTAAAAAGGAAAAGGAGAGCCTCATTAAAATGAGCTAGGTTCTGTGATCACTTTCTGAAATTCCATGCACACAGCAGGTACTTACTAAATGCTTGCTGCATTAAATTATATTTAATAACATCATATTTTAATAGCACTATTTTTTCTTTGATTGATAGATGGTTTTATTAAATAGAATTCTTTCAGATGGAGTTTTATTTTCTTATTCTGAAGGTATGCAATGTTGTTGTCACAGCTTCTGTCTAGTGCCTCTGAACTTAATAGTAGACAAATGAGCAAGTACTTTCCTGAACAAAGAGGGTGGTGACTTTTAAAGAGGGAAGTATCATGAACTCACTTTCTCTTTTTTTTCCCCTCTGTTGTTTTTTATGTTGTTTGGGAGTTTAGAGAGAAAACTCATTACATTAATGAGGATGACCAGAGAAAGGAATATTTGAGTTAACACAAGATTTATTCATTCATTCAATAATTACTTATTAGGTGACTATAAGGTGCAAAGCACAATTCTATGTACTGGCAGAGACATAGAAATGCTCAATAAAAACATTTTTTATTCTTTTGTTTTGATTCTGGTCAAAGATTTCTCTAAAATGTATAAGTTCATTGGTTTCCCCTTTTCCCATATTTGGAACTACCAAAAGGCCCTCTCCTTGACCTTAGTATTACTCTCTAAATTCTCCTGGCAACTCCAATCAGTATCAGATGTTCAATTCCATTTGTTTCTCCATGCAAATGACTCTATATAAACCTAAATCTCAAGTCTTCATCTTTCCCCTGGTAAGGAAATTGAAGGAATTGAAGGGCAGCAAGTGATTATTTGTGGGGACTGAGTGAACCATGTTGGCTCCATCTTTGACACAATTCAGGAGCCAGTTTAATTCTCTTTCTATTCAATTGTGACAATAGTCCAAATTCTGTCCTGTGAGAAAACTTTATCAATTGTGGGAATTGGGAGGGAAATTTATTACATTGTTTGAATCTAACCCTTTGTGGCTGGGAAATAGGACCTGCTGTTTAAGGGCCTTTAACCGAAGACCTTGGTTATATTGAATAGAAACACAGTAAAATGCCAAAACTAACTTAAGGAATTTTTTCCTAATTGTATATCTCAAGCAACCTATGTGTCTTATCTGAAAACTGGTCCCATACTGATCAATCAGTTCTTGTTTCCATGTTCCTCTGATTGTTTACAGAGGGAGGGAGTAGGACACGTCTTTTTTACTGAATTCAGAACCTGTTCACTCTCCTCAATCTTTCATCCAATTAGTAATCAGATTACCTAACATTGTATTATTTCCTTTTAATTAATTGTTTTTTCTATGATTAATAAAAGTCTCTTTCCCCCTGTCATCTGGGTCTAGCCTTAACTGAGGAAAGGGCTTCATCTAATTTGTTAGGCAATTGTCATGCATTGCTCAGTAAATTGGTATGGTCAGAAGATGTTTCATCTTTTGCTTATTAAAGCTCTACCCTTTCGTCTCCTCTTTTTACATTTTTATCTATCTACCTACTTGTTTATTCATTCCTTCATTTGTTTGTAGCCTCTAGGTCAGTGATTCCCGAAGTGGGTGCTACTGCCCCCTTGTGGATGCTGCAGCAATCTAGGAAAGTGGTGATGGCCATGCTTTTTTTTTTTTTTTTTTTTTTTTTGGTATTACATTCTATTCTGAGTTCAATAAATAGTTTCATAATTTATAGGGGGCGCTAAGTAATATTTTTTCTTGAAAGGGGGCGGTAGGTCAAAAAAGTTTGGGAACCACTTCTCTATGTGAATAGAAACCTTAACTTGGAGTCAGGAAAATGTGAGTAAAATCTTACCTCGGTTATACGTATGTGAGCCTGAGTAATTCCCTTAACTTCTCTCAGACTCACTTTCCTTATCTTTAAAATGGGCATAACAGCAGCATCTAGTTGACAAATTTATTTTTAGAATGATAATATAATATGAAAAACACTTTGTAAACTTTAAAAATGCTATTTAAATCCTAGCTCTTATTGCCCCGATTACTTACAGTTAGTCTGTTTATTGGTCTCCCTGCCTTGATTCTCTCCCCACTCCATCCAACCATCACTCAATTGTAAAATTGATCTTCCTAATTAAACAATCTAACCATGTCATATTTGCAGTCAATAAACTGCAATGGCTCCCTATTGCCTCCAGGATCAAATATGAAATCCTTTATGAAGACATTTAAAGTCCTTCATTACCTACTACCTTAAACAATGGTAATCCTCAGGCAACATTGGGAGTTTAGGGTTTAGTTTTGCTAGCTTCATTTTAGGAAGAACAGTGACAAACTGAACTGTAGTCAGAGGAAAGTAACCAAGAAAGTAAGGGTATGAGAAATCAAGACAAATGGAAAATTGAGGGAAAAAAAACCAACTATTTTGTAGATTGAAGCATTTGTCTTCAGGTATTTGAATAAATGTTGTTTCAATTAATCTTTGAGATTCACTCAAGCTCTAGATAGATTTCATAAGCATGTACACAGTATTTATGCAGATGAAGAAACTGAGGTTCAAAGAGGTTAAAAGTCATAAAGGCAGTAAATTGTAGTCCTGGGAATCGAGCCCAGGAGTTTTAACTCATTGAGTCTTAATTCTGAGTGTTAATTCATTCTTCTCCCCCCTTCAAACCACTGAAATGAAAATGAGGTTGATAGAGGTTATGCATTTGTCCAAAATCACATCTCTGGCTGTGGACTAACTACTGGATTAGTAAAAAGTCAGGCATGTCAAATCTTGTTTTGGCCATTTGCTAACCACATGACATTATGCAAATTACCAAGCTTCTTTAGTTCTTAGTTTCCTCATGTTAAAGGAAAATGAGGGGATGAATGAATTGGGAGAGAGAGAGAAGCACACATTCTCACCCACAGGCCTCTGTGTGGGTGCTGCTGTCAGAAGGGTCATGCCTCTCCCAACCTGACAGGTTTTGCTGGACTAAGCCTGTCAGTTGTCTCCTTTTAATAGCTGCTCAGGCAGGGAACCACAGAGAAGTTGTATGTGTAGTCAACTTCTCTAGTCCCTCAACCTGGGGTTGGAATGAATATTGATAAGGGCTATTGGTGTGCTGATTGGATAATACTGTGGATCTGGTGCCTGTCTTCCCTTTCTCAGGGGCTCTGGATATATTCACCATTCAAGAAAGGTACTTTGTAACAAATAACTATATTTAATTCTAGCTTAACAGGGTTAGGAACAAGGGAAAGCATGGAGGATTTGGGAATCCTATTGCTAATTCTCTAAATAAATGATCAGAGCTCCAGAGGTTGCTAGGTCAAGTAGAGACTGGAGATTCTTCACCCTCTCTCACTAACTCTGGCTTGACTTGGCTGGAGCCAAACCAAAGATTAGGGAAGGCTATTGATGATCTTCTTGAATGACAGTAGTGTTCTCTCACAGCTCTATTGATGATGGTTGTAATAGCTCTCTAGCTCTCTTAAGTAAGGAAGATGGATTGCAGGTATAGAGCCTCTCTCCCTCTTAACCTCCCACCTCCCAAGATTGCTCCAGACTGAGCCCTTTTGTACTGTGCATGATGGGTATTTAGAGGGTTGGCTCCAACAGTCTTTTGGCCCTGGATTGAGGCACCTGAGTACAGTCTGAGGTCTCCAACTGACAATCTTGTCACTCAAAGTGGTGTCTATCTTGTCCCAGGAATTCATTATAACATTCATCTATAAAAAGCAGTCAGTAGCCTCTAAGATCCATTCCAGCTCTAAGTCTCTGATTTATGATAATTATTATAGAAATGAGGGAAGCACTTTTCCTCCACTGTACATTTGCCTATAACATTCCCTTTTCCTAGAATGCTCTCTCTTCTTTTCAACTCTTCCTTTCAAGTCCTACATTCAGTGATGCTCTTTCCAGCTAAGCAATAGCTGTTCATGAAGTCCATAGTCTCAAATCCTCCTTCAGCACTCAGGGATAAAGGATACTTCAAAGTGGAAGAAAGAAGGAATTTTAATCCCCTTGGCCATGTTTTTGCCTTCTTAATTAAGCTATGGTCCTGAAATATGTGTCTTGAACATACATTTGTTCTTTGTAGGCAACATATTAAAGAGTTCATAAAAATAACTTGTTTGGAAGTTTTGAGGAAGAAGGAGAAGCACTTCTAAGAGTGAGGAGCAGTCAGAGAAGAAACAAGCATTTACTAAATACCTACTATGTGTAGGACCCAGTGCTAAACACAAGTGAAATGGAGATAAAGTAAGACCCTTGCCTTCCCAAAGCTGTTAATTTCAAAGGCAGCAGGAAGATAAAAGCCATGCACAGATATCCAAGATATAAAGTAAAATGTGCTGTGTGCAAAGAGCACTGAATTTGGAGTCATAGACCTAAGATTAAATCTTGTCTCTGTTACCACTTCCTATGTGATGTGAAGTGAATTGCTTCAATTCCCTGATTCTCAGTTTCCTTAGCTTTAAAACAGAGAATAAATTAGATGAACTCTAAAGTTCCTTCCATCTCTAAAGTCTATAATCCTATTATACATAGGGCAGGAAGTCCAGGTTAAGGGCCATGAACAATTTGAGGAGAAATGTTCATCATTCCATGGGGATCAATCTGCCCATCAAAAGATATTTTTGAGGCTCCTCCTATTAGCCAGACACTGTTCTAGGCACTGGGGACAAAAAGACAAAAATGAACCAGTTCTTATCACCATAGAGGTTAAATTCTATAGGCTATAATCAAAAGGACCCAATTCATTCTTTTTTTTTTTTTTTTTAAACCCTTACCTTCCATCTTGGAGTCAGTACTGTGTATTGGCTCCAAGGCAGAAGAGTGGTAAGGGTAGGCAATGGGGGTCAAGTGACTTGCCCAGGGTCACACAGCTGGGAAGTGTCTGAGGCCAGATTTGAACCTAGGACCTCCCATCTCTAGGCCTGGCTCTCAATCCACTGAGATACCCAGCTGCCTGCCCCCCCCCAATTCATTCTTAATTTCACCTACTCACACAGGCTGGGCACACTTTCCTCCCTACTGTCTTGCTGATTAATCACCCCACTCCTAAAATATAGATTCACCCTAGAATGTGATCTGCACTCCCTGGGGATCCCTTCCTGAAGACCTGCAATGTACCCTCCAAACACCTAAGGATGGACACCTATACCACTTTTCTGCTGAGAAATCCTCAGCTTTTACCCAGTCACTCAAACCACATACTCCCTTCTGTTCTTCACACAATCAAATCTTTGCCTGGATAACTTGTCACAAATAGCTAGGGATCAGCCTCCAGTTCTGTCTGCTAGATCAGGAGGCACTTCAAGAGCAAATATGAGATCTCTCCTATGTGCTCACTAATGACTATATTTCAAATCACATATACTCACAGTTTCACATATGTCTTTTCCCCAGGTAGACTTCACAATCCTTGAAACCCGGGAAAATAGTCTTTTTCCTCTTTGTATCCCTATTGTTTGCCTATAAGCTATGGGACCCCACACACAGTAGGCAATGAATAAATGTAAACCATTATCATTATTATAAATGTTTCTTGAGAAACGGATGAATGGATAGATTAGTTCTTACTTACTCCCATATCATAATACCCGTGTCACCTGGTTCTACTCTCACTCCCCCAATTTCTGCCCCAGCCATTTCAAAGAATACTGGCTTAATGATTGTTCCAGTCCTTGATGCATACAGTATCTCTGATTGATGTTAATGAGCATCATACAAGAGAGAGAAGAGACCTCAATTGTTCTGAATATGAAAAAAAAACAGAAAAATGAAGAGTTGTTTGTGACCATAATTGTAACCCAAAATGGGAACCAGATGGGAAAAGAAAGAGAGGAAAATATGAATAATCACAGTGGAACTCTCCTGAAAGATAACTTTTTAAAAGGATAAACAAAATATCAGCACATTTTCCATTCTCCTGCCATTAATACATTACACAGCTGAAGGAAAATGGATCCCAAAACTATAAGGGAGCATAATTGTATGCTTCCTAAATCACCTTTAAATATCTTTTAAAACCATGTATGAGACACACATATATAAACACAAACAATTTAAACTGTCTTGTTAACTGAACTAAAATTCTGCTAAAGCTAAATGATAATGGCTGCATATAACCCCAGGCTTTAGGCTATTCTGGGCTTGGGACATTTTTTTTCTCCCAAGAAAAGATGGTTATAGGATGAGTGACTTGTGACTTTACAAAAGGCTTGGTATTTTTCGTTTATAACCAATCAGTTGCCAATCTCATTCAAATTTACTGAAAGCCCAGAAACATCAACAGATTAGTACTCACCTACAACGTAAAGAGTACTGTGCTAAATGCTGAGAAAAATATTTTAAATAAGACACAGTCCCTGACCACATGTATTTATGGCCTCATATTGCAGAAGACTATATTAATCATTTCGGTGTTCAGACTCTTCTTATGTCTCTATTCAAGATGAAGCAGCAGTGTTACAGACGAGAAGCAGTAGTAGATTCCTCATACTGATATATCTAGAAGTATATTTAAGTCCAAAAGAATTAAATGGGCAGCTAAGTGCCACAGTGAATAGTGTCCAGCTTGGAATCATGAAGACTATTTTCCTGAGTTCAAATTCAACCTCAGACACCATTTAGCTGTGTGATCCTGGGCAAGTCACTTAGAACCCTGCTTGCTTCAGTTTCCTCATCTGTAAAATGATTTGGAGAAGGAAATGGTAAACAATTCCATTGTATTTGCCAAGAAAACCCCAAATAGGGCCATGAATAACTCCATGCAATTGAAAAATGATTGAACGACAACAAAGATCTGAATATCAACAAATAAATAGTCTCATTTTTACCCTGTAGTCATAGAACAAAGATTTGGGTAAAGAGAAAAAAAACTCTAAAGGTTCCATCAAGATGGTGTGAAAGGTCTTAAAGTTAATCGTGCTGATATATCTTACACTTGACAAATTGAAAATTATATCTAAACAGGACATCTCAACATAGGGTCCATGAGCTTTATATTGCAGTATAATTGATTCCCTTTGTCATTCTATATATTTTATGCCACTTAAAATATTATTCTGGTGCTCATTTTGGTAGCACATAAACTTAAAAAGGTTCATAGTTTTCTTTCTGTTGTCATTCAGGCATTTTCAATTGTGTCTAACCCTTTTTTACCTCATTTGGGGTTTTCTTGGCAAAGATACCTGAGTGGTTTGCCATTTCCTTCTCCAGTGCATTTTACAGTTGAGGAAATCAAGGTGAACAGGTTAAGTGAGTTGCCTAGGATCACATTACTGGCAAATATCTAAAGCCAGATTTGAACTCAGGAAGATGAGTAGAACTCCAGGACCAGTACTCTACCAATCACACTACCTATTTGCACCCCATACGCCTCATCAGACTGCCAAAAGAAGCCTTGATTAAAGACTTATAAAAGGCAACTAAGTGGCACAGGGAATTGGATCTGGAGTCAGGAAGAACCCATATTCAAATCATGTTACCCTAAGGCAAGTGGTTCTTTGTTTGCCATGGTTTTCTCTTTTGTAAAATGAGGATAATAATAATAATAATAATAATAATAATAATAATAATAATATAAACCACCTATCAGAGTTGTAGTGAAGATCAAATTAGATAATCATTGTAAAGCACTTAATATAGTGCCTCATATATTAATATTTTATATTATATTGCACAACATATAATAGTAACATTATAAATGCATATATTATTGTTATTAATATCATTATTATTAAATCCTGGTTTCCATGAAAAGATAAATTTAGCATAAATCTTTCATTTAAACAAGTTTTTATTTTTTGTTTGGTTCTTTTTGTTTTGGTGGGTTTAACTATTTATTTTTATTGGCAAATTACCCTGTGCTTGGTCAAATACTAAACGCTTAAGGTGATACACATATATACATACCTATATACACACACACACACACACACACTAGTGCTCACATAGACCTTGCCCTCTGGCACATCTCCCTTTTTTACTCTGAACTGGTAAGGTTTTATTACATAACTCTGAAATGCATGTCTCTAAAGGAATTCCTCCAAACTCTAACTTACTTATCTTCCAAAAATAAATGTTCCTGAAGGTGATTCATTTAATAATTAACTTTGCATTGAAATAACACTTTAAGGTGAAGCAATATAAACACCAAGCACACATACTGACCCAAACTAACTTTGACCCCTCACCTCTCATTTCCTGATGCAATGTCAGCTCCAAGATGTGTCCAGGATTTCCTGGGGTATGCACTGTGAAGCTGCACCTTCCCATAAACCCCTGGAGCAAATAGAATACATGGACAGGAAATTAATAAGCATAGCAAGAGAAGATCACTGGAGAGGTTAGATTCCCAAAAAAAGAATAATGATAAAAAATTATATTACAGATGTTGAAAAGTTTACATTTAATCTGATAGGAGCATTGTAGATGCTCTAAATATCTTTACATTGTCCCAAGTGCCTCCAAGTGGCAATGATATTGATCATCTGTGTGCTATATAAGGAAAGTAAAATGTTATGTAATGTAAGGATGATACAAAGCTTAGAACTAAATCAATCCTCAATCAATAAATATTTATTAAGCATCTACCTTTTTGCCAGGCATTGTATTAAAAACTGTGGATATAAAAAGAGGCACAAGACAGTCACTGCTCTAAAGGAGTCTATACTATAATGGGGAAGACAATGTGCAAATAAATATAAACAAAGCAAGTTGTATAGAGAATAAATAGTATATAGTTAACAGAAGGAAGGTATGGGAATTGAGAGGTTGCCTTCCAGCCATAGCTGAGAGTTTAGTTGGGGCTTAAAGAAAGTCAAAGAGGTCAGTATAATCTGCAGAGAAAGCTATCACCATATTTGAAGAATTGTCTATTAGAATATCTCTGAAAGAGCTGCTCTTAATTTGTTGTTTTGGTATTTTATGTTCAGTATGCATGGAGTGTAGGCAGGGCCAATAAAGAGTGCATTTTGTTTCGAAGGGGAGAGGGATTTAGGGCCATTGGCTTCGTTTCCAGTAATTCACGTCGATCTTTTGTCCTGTTACATTTATCAAAGAATATATCTTTAGGTCCTGGGTTTCAAAATATAATTCTAGTCAGACCAAAGGGTTAAAGTCTTAACAGAGATTTGCTTGATGAAGTCCAGCTATATTCCTTCAGGTCTTTCTATCCACACATAAAGTGCCTAGCTCCACTTTCAACATAAAATTCCCAATTCTCCAGGACCCACTATTCACAGCAAATGAGTTTCCCAAGATAAAGAAAGCCCTCCAAAAGTTATTTGTATAATTAGTCCACTTTCTGCCTCTTACAACATCTGGCATGATACAGATACTTAAAGAATGTTTACTATTTAGGAAATATAGCAAAACCTCAATGAACTAGAACCCAGATGAATGGGATTCTAAATGGTAGGAATTTTTCTTCACTGTGATTTATGAGAAAGGGTCAATTTTAAAAGCTCACAGTGTTTTTGTAGTGTTAGGAAAAAAGGAAAAAGTAATAAAAAAGGGAAATGGAGAGAAGACAGGGAAAAGGAAAAAAGAAATTAGAAAGGATTTAAAAAGAACAGAGGAAGAAAAGAGGTAAGGGAAGGGAAGGGAAGGGAAGGGAAGGGAAGGGAAGGGAAGGGAAGGGAAGGGAAGGGAAGGGAAGGGAAGGGAAGGGAAGGGAAGGGAAGGGAAGGGAAGGGAAGGGAAGGGAAGGGAAGGGAAGGGAAGGGAAGGGAAGGGAAGGGAAGGGAAGGGAAGGGAAGGGAAGGGAAGGGAAGGGAAGGGAAGGGAAGGGAAGGGAAGGGAAGGGAAGGGAAGGGAAGGGAAGGGAAGGGAAGGGAAGGGAAGGGAAGGGAAGGGAAGGGAAGGGAAGGGAAGGGAAGGGAAGGGAAGGGAAGGGAAGGGAAGGGAAGGGAAGGGAAGGGAAGGGAAGGGAAGGGAAGGGAAGGGAAGGGAAGGGAAGGGAAGGGAAGGGAAGGGAAGGGAAGGGAAGGGAAGGGAAGGGAAGGGAAGGGAAGGGAAGGGAAGGGAAGGGAAGGGAAGGGAAGGGAAGGGAAGGGAAGGGAAGGGAAGGGAAGGGAAGGGAAGGGAAGGGAAGGGAAGGGAAGGGAAGGGAAGGGAAGGGAAGGGAAGGGAAGGGAAGGGAAGGGAAGGGAAGGGAAGGGAAGGGAAGGGAAGGGAAGGGAAGGGAAGGGAAGGGAAGGGAAGGGAAGGGAAGGGAAGGGAAGGGAAGGGAAGGGAAGGGAAGGGAAGGGAAGGGAAGGGAAGGGAAGGGAAGGGAAGGGAAGGGAAGGGAAGGGAAGGGAAGGGAAGGGAAGGGAAGGGAAGGGAAGGGAAGGGAAGGGAAGGGAAGGGAAGGGAAGGGAAGGGAAGGGAAGGGAAGGGAAGGGAAGGGAAGGGAAGGGAAGGGAAGGGAAGGGAAGGGAAGGGAAGGGAAGGGAAGGGAAGGGAAGGGAAGGGAAGGGAAGGGAAGGGAAGGGAAGGGAAGGGAAGGGAAGGGAAGGGAAGGGAAGGGAAGGGAAGGGAAGGGAAGGGAAGGGAAGGGAAGGGAAGGGAAGGGAAGGGAAGGGAAGGGAAGGGAAGGGAAGGGAAGGGAAGGGAAGGGAAGGGAAGGGAAGGGAAGGGAAGGGAAGGGAAGGGAAGGGAAGGGAAGGGAAGGGAAGGGAAGGGAAGGGAAGGGAAGGGAAGGGAAGGGAAGGGAAGGGAAGGGAAGGGAAGGGAAGGGAAGGGAAGGGAAGGGAAGGGAAGGGAAGGGAAGGGAAGGGAAGGGAAGGGAAGGGAAGGGAAGGGAAGGGAAGGGAAGGGAAGGGAAGGGAAGGGAAGGGAAGGGAAGGGAAGGGAAGGGAAGGGAAGGGAAGGGAAGGGAAGGGAAGGGAAGGGAAGGGAAGGGAAGGGAAGGGAAGGGAAGGGAAGGGAAGGGAAGGGAAGGGAAGGGAAGGGAAGGGAAGGGAAGGGAAGGGAAGGGAAGGGAAGGGAAGGGAAGGGAAGGGAAGGGAAGGGAAGGGAAGGGAAGGGAAGGGAAGGGAAGGGAAGGGAAGGGAAGGGAAGGGAAGGGAAGGGAAGGGAAGGGAAGGGAAGGGAAGGGAAGGGAAGGGAAGGGAAGGGAAGGGAAGGGAAGGGAAGGGAAGGGAAGGGAATAAAAAGGAAACAGGTGAGGGGAGAGAAGAGGATAACAGAGGAAAGGAGAAGAGAAAAAAATGAGGAAAGGAGGAAGAAAGGATTTCCCAGGTATAGCCTGGGTTATTGCTATTTTTTTTATCTCTTACACTTTCAATGTCTATAGACTTTACAAAATGAGAACAGGTCTTCATGATGCAAGAAAGTGGCTTTTTGCAAGCAAAATAGAGAAAAGGTTGATGCTTAATTCTGAACTAGTCAGACATTTTAAATTAATCAATTAATGCACTATTTCTTTGAACATTTTTATTAATGAAGATTAAGAGAAGTTAAATCTATCATTTATGTTACAATTTTACTTGCTTCATGGTGGATAATTATGGACCCAGCATGATAGGAAGAAAAAATCCTACTCTTTCTTTGTTCATTTCATTCTAGTATCACAAAGACTTGAGAGAAACTCAATTGTGAGATCCTTAAGGGTATATTTTATCATCTTTCTGGCCTTATAATACCTGGCACTGATCCTCAAACATATTAGGTGCTCAATAAGTATTCACTGAAGATTGGGAGGTTGATGATAATACTAACTGAATAAATTCATACCACCAAACCAATAAATATAATTGTTTCTGCTCATTTTGATGAGGAACTGACCCCCATAGAGGGTATTATGAGGCTTAACTGAGCATCTAGGATGTATTGAATGCTGCCAAAAACCTTTATACAGAATATGGCCCTTGATTGGAGAGAGTGGACATTGAGTAGTTCTCCAAGATTGTCCATTTAAGGAGGGGACCAAAGTGGATACTTTATCATTTCCCATCTGACTGTAGGTCTCTATCATTCTCCTACTCAGGGTAGTGGTTCTCCCTTCCCCCTTCCAAATCATTAGCTTTTTGATTTTTTTTATGCATTTTCTTCCCTGAATTACAACCTTAGATTCTTGAAGACAAGGACTGGCTTTTGTCTTTTTTTTTTTTTAATTCATAGTGCTTGTCATGTAGTGAGTACTTAGTAAATGATTATTGACTGATTGGATGAATATTTAAGATAGATTCTTTTAAATTATGTAATTTTAAAAGGACCTATAAGAACTCTAAAATAGTACACCTATATTAATTATATCTAATAATATGGACCCTGTGTGAAATAAGAAAAATCAGGTTTCTTGCCCAAGTAGGGGAGGGAGGGTGTGATGGAAAGGCAAGAGGGGAGGGGGGGCGGAAGAGAGAGAGGGGTGATATAGAAATAGATGAAAGATACATCCATTGACAGGTGAATAGATAGATTATGTGGCATCATCAGTTGTGAATGGATAGAAAACAAATTTTAACACTTTCTAGAACCAATAAGAAGTAATTATCTAATGCTTAATGGTGTTAAGAGCCCTTAGAGGGACCTTGAGAAATGAGAAAGCAACTCTTTCACAATCTTTAATATCCAATATAGAATTACCTAACTCAATAAAATGTCAGAGCCCAGGAAAACAGATAATAAGCTCATAATTCCTATTATTTAAAACTGAGTTATTTGTACGGCACAATATATGTGACTAAGGAGACAATATAGATTTTGTTCTCTTCTGACACTTTTCTTTCAACCATTACCTTCTGTCTTTGAATCAATACTAAGCATTGGTTCCAAGACAGAACAACAGTTAAGAGCTAGGCAATTAGGGTTAGGTAAATTCCCAGGATCACAGAGCTAGAAATGTCTGAGATTACATTTGACCCAGAACCTCCCATCTCCAAGTCTGACTCTCTATCCACTGATATCCCTATCCACTACCCACTAGCTACCCTCCTGTAACACTCTTTTCAGTAGGATCTATCATTGGAACATCAGAAAATATAAAGACTGACTTCCAAGCCTATTTCACTGTGATTTTGATCAATTAGGAAGATCTCACAACTAATAAAATCCGCCCAAAATTATCTAGTAAGTATATGTAAGAGTAGATTCACAGAAAGCTTCCTTCCTATTCCTGATACAAACAAGTATGTATGTACATGTTTATATTGAATTTGATTTTAATCTAAATGGTTGATTGCAGTGTATCTACTTCTACCAATCAAAATCAGAACTACATTAATAAACTTAAAAAGTTGTCTGTGACACTGAGAAATTTAGTGCATTGGATCACATAATCAGAATGTATCAGAGGCAGCAATTGAACCCATGACATTTTGAATCAAAACTAGCTCTGTATTGAAGTGTACCATGGTATCTTTTTATATTTTATTTACTTAATTTAAAAACAAAACAAATATATATTATATATATACATACATTTGTATATACATATAAACATATATTCCTACCAAAAGTTCCTGGAGCAATATTAATTCCATCCAAACGGTCACAATAGTCTCCCTCAGAGGTTCGAAGCTGAATCAAGAGTTTCTGCCCTTTATGTAAGGGCTCAGGAAAAGTACCTATTTAATAGAAAAAGTTTTCCAATAACTTCATTTGAAGATAAAGGATTATGACTTTCAAGAAGGCAAAGGTAAGTGAATTCTATTGGGCTGTGTAGATGAATTACTGATAATATGCCTCTAAATTATACACACATCTATACAGATACCCATACAATGAACTAGTTAATTACTCGTTTAGATTTGCTCATTCAAGTAAGCTTGCTAGGAATATTTACTAAATAACATCTTAACTTAGTTGTTTGTGAGTGTGTGTATGTGTATATATAAGATTTATCTGAAGAATTAACATCTTTGCCAAGACTAATAGCCAAGAATAAGGCCAAGGAGAGCTATTTCTCTCTGGAAATTTTTGCCTGTCCTTTTTACCTGGTGGTATAGCCATGGTTACACCAAACTAATGAGTCCCATAAGGAATTCATGGATGATAAGAAAGAGGTACACTAAAGGCAGAGGGAGAAACAAAGCCAGCAGACACAATGGATTGCAATCACACACAGAAAAGTTGAGAAATGAAAGATAAATTTGAGAATAATTATAGATTTATATTTATATTGACTATGTTTTTCATTTTATATTTATAAGCAAATTTATATAATTTTTATATTTACAAGCATAGATATTGATATTAATATTTATATATGGATTATATATTAACCCTCCTATAAAAGAAAAATATATACTGCATTTTACAAATATTATCTAAATTGCAATTTATTATTTTTATTTTTTAAACCCTTACCTTCCATCTTAAAATCAATACTGGGTATTGGTTCTAAGGCAGAAGAGCAGTAAGGGCTAGGCAACGGGAGTTAAGCGACTTGCCCAGGGTCACACAGCTAGGAAGTATCTGAGGCCAAATTTGAACCCAGGACCTCCTGTCTCTGGGCTTGACTCTCAATTCACTGAGCCACCCAGCTGCCCCCAAAATTGAAATTTAAATATCCTACTATAATTTGAGCAGTGATCAGATTCTTTTGTCTCATAGTGAAATAACAGAATAGCAAAAGCAAAGGGGATCATAGAGATTATTTTGTCTCTTCCCTTCAAATGTATTTTTAATTGATATCTTTTTGATTTTACATTGCCTACATTTCCAGTAGATCTTTGTTCCTCCCAGAGTGTCACCTCATACAAGAGATTATTGTAAATGAGCCCTCTTATAATAGTGCTTCCAAATCCAATGGAAATCTTGGGAGCTTTCTTGTATATATGAGTTGTCATTTCAATGAGTCCATTCATTATATGTAAAGAAAGTACAATAACAAAATTATTACATACCAACTGCTACATAGCGAAATTAAATAGTAAACCCTGCAGATGTCATTTGTAAATATTCCAATCCCGATGCATGGTTTTAGAGAGCATTCATGCCTTTATGGATCATTCTTCAAAGGCATGGCTTGGTCAAGTAGGCCAGTATTTTAATCTCCATGTTTCAAGTATGGAGGAGAGACAGAGACAGAGACATTAAGCGAATCTGCCTAAGGTCACACAGCAAGTCAAGAAGAGATCAAGGATTAGAACTCAAAGCCTATGAATTTTCAGCATGTGGCTTAACCCACTAAGCTATGCTGCCCTTCTGTGTAGGTAATAGAATTTATGCTATCAGCAGAACCACTAATGTGTTCTCTCAGCCAATATGAAGATGTTGCTAGAGCAGAAAGAAGGGGAACAGAGAGGAGGGGGGACGTTAAAGCAAAGGCGTGTGGTGTAGCCCTTATCTTGTGGTGATAAGTCTGTACAGTAAGCTGTATTCCAACTGTGATTTCATTTATTTCACGGAGGGTAGTTTACAGTCTTGGAAAAAAATGGCCTAGCATTAAACAGATACCAGGGAGGAAAAAGTAGGACAGTTTTTGCCCTAGAGAAATGTATGCAGAGTCCAGCAAAAAAAGAGTTCAGCGTTCCTCTAAAATTAGAGATTAAATCAATTATGCAACACAAAACTGCAGCAGATGTGGTGGATTTTTTTTAACGTCTGTGCAAAATTAGCCAGCTTGCCATGATCTTCCAGTATCTGAAATGTCCAGAGTTTTTATTTGGTTGGTCCCTTTGGTCCAAGAGGTAGAAAGATAGTGGGAATGGAGAGAAAAGGGAATAGAAGAGGTGGCCGGTATGAGGAATCCTAGCAAAGAGTCCTTCCAACTTTAAAATCATGTGATTTTTTTTTGGATAGGTAAAATGGTGTAGACAGAAAACTCTAAAGACCAGCTTTCTCCCTTTATTCCCAAATTGAACAAAAATGATGACAACAAAAGCAGGAGAAGGTATTCTTTCCAGTATACACTACAACCATAACAGAGCAATCAGCTACAAAGCAGAAGGCTCTTTCTACAGAATGTGGACAGTCTTTGGTTTTTATTTTCCTACTCAACCATCCATGAGAGACCTTTGAGAATAAATGTAGATTTATATAAGGGCAGTTAGGTGGCACAATGGATAGAGTACTTGGCCTTTAGTTAAGATGATTCATCTTCCTGAGTTCAAATTCAGCCCCAGATACTTATTTTTTTACCCTGGGCAAGTCATTTAATCCTGCTTGCCTCAGTTTCCTCATCTGCTAAATGAGGTAGGGAAAGGAATGGCAAACTGCTCCAGTACCTTTTTCCAAGAAAACTCCAAATGAAGTCAAGAAGAGTCAGATATAATGGAAATAATTGAAGGACATCACATCAAATAGATTAATATACTTAAAATGAATGTCTTTACTGGAAAAAGATGCACTTTGCAGATACTTTTTAAATTGTAATTTAAACTAAGTTGCAATTTAAATATCCTGGTACAATGAGTAGTAAGCAGAATCTTTTATCCCAAAATCAAGGTAGAAAGGATCTTGGAGATTATCTAGTTTCTTGCCTTCCAGAGAGTCATTCTTACAGCAGAATGAAAAGATTAAAAAAGAAAAAGGATCAGCAAGCTAAATGATATATCAGCTAAGTCTTATGTATGTAGTATTCCACACCCCTAACTCTTTACCTCTATAAAAAAGAGGGGGGGCGGGTTGAATTCTCATGTCCTCTTTGGAGTGGTTTGGTCATTATAATTCCACAGCATCTAGTTTCATTTTTTTAAATAGTTTATTCATTTCTCAGTCATGTTCAACTCTTTATGACCCCATTAGGTTTTCTTAACAAAGACACTGGAATGGTTTGGCATTTTCTTCTCCAGCTCATTCTTCAGATGAGGAAACTAAGGCTCAAAAAACTAATGAATTAAGTAACTGAGGCACGATTGGAACCTATGTCTTATGGTGACCAATAGATGTTTGATGAATTGCCTCAATATAAGTACTGTTTAATTGATTTGTATCTTTTTAAAGCTCTGAATTTAGTTCATTCTGTGGTTAAGGAGATTACGGCTGCTAATTTGCATATAGGTTAAGTTTCTTATGTGGCTCCTAATATTCAGATGTAATATATTATAATATAATGGATATAAATTTTAAGTTTAATATACACTATTCTATTTATTCTATTTAATAATATTTATTAAAATAACTTGAAGAAAAATAAACAAGCTAAAGTAAAAAGGCAGCTACCCCAGCCCAGGTTGTGAGAGAAGAGAGAGGCAGACTTACAGACAACAATATATAAAATGTTACCACACAGCATGGTGGAGAGATTAAAAGGAATTTTGGGAAATGAAAAGGAATTCTGGGGAATGTAGTTCAAAGGTACAAAATTTCTAATTAATACATTGGGCAAGAGATAGAAAACTGGGTTTGTAAGTACTCAGGAAAAGCTCCTGGCCTCAGACATTTACTAGCTCTGTGACCTTGAGCAAGTTAATTAACTTCTGTTTCCTTTAGTTTCCTCATCTGTAAAATGGAAATAATAATAGTGTCTACATCCCAGGACTACTAGAAGGCTCCAATAAGATAATTATAAAGCACTTAGGATAATACCTGGCACATAATAATTTCTATATAAATGTTATTATTGTTATTATATATAGTGCATATATTAAAATTTGCATAGTCAACCCCAAACTACTTCTGGGTAGTGTGAAACTGTGACGCAAAGTTTGAAGTCTATACAAATCTTATTCATCCCTGAGTACCCATCTCAATTTCCATGGTTGTCCATCTATCTCACATGGAAATTTCCCTTCTCTGAATTACATTTATTGTCAATGCTAAAAAAGGAAGAATTTAAAAGTTTCCTAATCACACTTAAATTTATGCTTCATAGACTTAATGTCTGTAAGCTCCTTGGGGAAAGAAACTATTGATTCATGCCATTTCACCTCCCATAGTACCCAACACTATGCTTTATTTGGGGTGGAATGGAGGTTTGGGTGAGGGGCAGGATGGGTCCTGGTCTATGAATTTAGTAACACATGGAATTCCTAGTATTGAACTTTCCTCTACCAATGATGTTGATATACAGCTCATCTTTAATACATAGTCATAGAAAGTTGCCCAGGACACAGAGCCTCAATGACTTGTTCCTGTTCACTCTGCTTATATGTAAACTCAGAACTTCATGATTTTAAGAAAGAACCTGTATTCACTGGATGTATTACCAGCTTAGTCCTGGATTCTATATCATGCTTATTTCAGGCTAAAATCATGTAAATTATTTTAATGGTCATAGCACACTGCTGACTCACATTCAACTTTCAGTTCATTAAAACATTTTGGCTTTTTGTGTTTTTTTTTTTTTTTAAGTTTAGTGGCTGGTTTGCCACACTTTCCCCATTTTGGACTTTCAAAACTGATTTTTTGAACCAGGATGTAGGAGTTTATATTCATCACTATTGAATATTTTTCTCTTCAATTTGGTACAACATCATACCTTAATGAGATCTTGGTGGATTTTTGCTTTGTCATCTAGTGTAGGTCCTATCCTTGTAGCTTTGGGTCATATGCAAATTTCAATTCATTTAGATTTTCTTAGCATTTCAAAATTTGGTGCCCTCATCTATCTTTCCAACCTTATTAAGTATTTCTGCATATTGTACAATAGAGTAAAACTGAACTCTTGGTTCCTCATCTACTTTATCAACTCTTCCATGCCTTTTCTCACTTATCATCTTCATGCCTGGAATTTACTTCCTCCTCTCTTCCTTCAAGATGCACTGTCTTATGTGAAAAACCTGATCTGATCATCCCAACTTCTAGTGCCTCCTTAATGCCCTTTATTTAATGGCCTTCTGCTTCTTTGTATATACTTATACAGTGTCTCAAAACTTTTAGTGCAGTTTAAATCTTTAATAGCTTTAATTAATTAAGAGCTTCAATGAATAAAAACAGCACCAAGACTTTTGGGACATCCTTATATGTATATTTTGTCTCCAAAAAAAAAAAAGGCTCTTTTGAGAGTAGGGATCAGTTCATTTTTGTCTTCATATCCCCAATGCTTAATATAGTGTCTAATAAATATTAGCTGCTTAACATATGTCTGTTGGCTTCCTGCCTTCATTCCACAAGCATTTATTAAGTGGCTACCATGAGAAAGACTAAGTGCTAGGTTCTGTGACTAAAAAATATAAAAAAAAAGAATTTCTGTCCTCACTAACAGTCTCTGGGGAATAGGGGAACAATTGATCACAAATAAATACAAAATATATGCAAACGGGCAGCTAGGTTGCACAGTGGATATCAGCTCAGGAGTCAGAAGGACCTGAGTTCAAAAATGACCTTTGACATTTAATACATGTATGGCCTACTACAAGTCAAATCAACATTGTCTGACTCATTTTCCTCATTTGTAAAATGACCTGGAGAAGGAAATGGCCAACCATTCTAGTGTATTTGCTGAAAAAATTCCAAATATGGTCATAAAGAGTTAGAAACAACTGAAAAAATTACTAAACCACTGAAATACACAGAGGGTAAGGACGGGACTACATTGATAATCTCATTCAGTGAAAAACAATCAGGTTAAAACATTTTAAAAATTGAATTAAACAATAAGATGAGGAAGTAATTTCCATGCATTGGGAAGAGTCTGTGTTTGTGGATGAGATACCATATATAGGAAGCAAGAAGTTTGCCAGTTTGTTGAGATGATAGAATTCATAAAGGAGAATAACATATCTAGAAAGCTAGATGAGAGCCAGTTTTTGAGAGGCTTCAATTCCTAAGCAGAAGGGTGCTGAAAAATAATTATCAGGCTTATCCCCAAAGAAAAAGACATGAGTAGACGCCTCTTCTTGATTCTTTGCAGAAGTATGAGATTATGGGTATAAAATACTGTATGTAACAGATTATCAATAAATAACTTGTTTGCTTTTTCATGACTTTTTCCCCCTTCTTTTAAGAGCTAACTTTCTTAGAACCTGTGGAGGGAGGAATATAGTGGGAATATTAAACTTATAAAACCAAAAGATACCAATAATTCTTTTTTTTTAAGAAGAATTAGCCTGGTATTCTAGAGATATAATCATGTCATTATCCAAATAATGGACTGAAATGTTAAAATGACCAGACTTAAAGACTTACCTCTAACAGATAAGCCTTTATCCTCCTCTAAATCCACCAAATGTTATTGTTGTCAAGTTCATATCCTTTTCTTTACACAAAAGTAAAATTAAAGCTGTTGTTAAATGCTTTGTTGAAATCTATATAAACCATATTTTCACCATTTCCTTATCTATTTATGTAGTAGCCTGTCACATACATCCCTGCAAAAAATGAGCTTAATTTGATATGTGTGCTTGATGAAACAATATAAACTATTTGTGATCACCTGTCTCTTTTTTTAAATGAATACTGGCCAGTCTTTTAATAATATTTTCTAGATTTCTACCAGGAATATAAATAAACCTCCCTGACCTATAATTTACATATAGTTTATAGGTTCTACATTCATTCCTTCTTTGAAACTAAAGGCATTTACCTACTCTTCTCCAATTCTATGACTTTCCTTCAGTCATAATTTTTATTTTTAAAATAATTACATCTATACATTAAAAAGTAGTTCCTTATACATAGAAGACCACAAAAAGTATTCTCTATTAAGCTATGAATCTTATTTTAAAGTATGAAATAAACTTTGCATATTATTTTCAATACTGTCTTGTTTGACTTCCTTCAGGGCATGCTACATCCAGACAGATAGCCCAGTAAGCTGCACATTTCTCTTGCCCTTCTCTGACTGTCCTTAGGGACCCAAAAGCTCATTTGCCCACAGTGAAGCTCACTTTGCTGGTAGTTTCCTACTGGTTGGTATTTTAGGCATCAACCAGAGCAAGTAAGACTCATCTTGGGACATTCCAAAGCTCCAAAGTCCCTAGAACTGTGTCCTGGGATACCATAAAGGGTTTTAATGATACAACACTCTGAATTAAGATATACCTGACTCAAAGAGAAAGAGATTAGGTATTTGAAATATATTGGACTCAGACAATGCAGGACTGACTACTCTACTTAAAAACAAAGCAAAAGCCAGGCCCTGGAACAAATCTTCATTTGGGGTGGAAGAGGGTATTTTCTGTAGTTGTCCGATGGATTTCTTGGCTATTATTTGGTCCAAGTTTTTGCTGGAGTAGATATATGAGGGAACTAGATTTCATTTCTCTCTTAAGGAACTCATATTGGTTAGAAGTTCTCACTATGGCTTTTCAAAGATTATTTATTGAGAATGGCTCTGGTATTGCATTTACCAGTTCTTTCAAGATCCTGGTATGTGCCATGAGATAGGACATGTTAATAGACTTATTAGTCCATGTATTACCACGCTGAATTTACTTTGACTAGGAATCTAAGCTCTCAGAACACCATTAACATCAGACAAGACTGAGCTGGCTTATTATTCAAAAGAAGGATCTCAAAAAAAAGGCCATATTTAATTATTATGTTGATGTGGGAGGGTGGAGGGAGAAGGATAGAAACATCCAGGTCTACCTAACTACCTGAATCTTTGCACTGAAGAACAAAATTAGTTTTTAAGGTTGTTATATTTTTAATCTCTCCTTTGGTTTTTAATTTAAATCTTTGTTATTTTCCTGTTGTGAAAAATATTAAGGAAGTATAGGCCACTGGGTTGCAAAAAGCAAGTGGTACCAAAGAAGTCCAAGGATTGATGAAGAGTAAATATGGAACAATAAGAGAGATAAAAGGAAAGAGGTATCAGTGAAAGACAGGAGCACTGAGTCTGAAATCTAAACAGGACAATAGTATAAGAACACCCACAATATAAAGATATGAGTTTGGGCCTTATGTAGAGTGAAAGAATTGAGATATCAAAGGTTTGTTAGTTCTTATGAATATTGAGATAATGAAGATATCTAAAAAGATAATAGCAGGGGAAGGAAGAGGAAGAAAGTGAGCTAGGTGCTCCAGTCATTCAAAAATGAATTTGAAGTAATTCCTAGGTGGGTAGAAGTAAATAGCAAAAACTGAGAGAGTATAAGGCATGGATTTGACAAGAAGGAAGAAGCCCTTTTTACTAATTAAATATCTTGACATAAAATTCAGAATTAACTTGCCTTATAAGTAAACTTTAAATCTATATTACATGATGTTATAGTAGGATTCCAACACAAACAGGCCCCAGTTTTTCAGGGTTCTAGTCTATTATCTCCAAAGCACAAGATTTTCTGTCTTCCTTTTATTTGTGTCTTATAGGTTAATTTGAATCAGAAGGCAGGGGCTAAATATAAACTCACTTTATACACAGTTTAGAATGTCATTAGTATTCAATTAAAGGTAAATGACAATAGTATCCAAAGAAGGTATCAGATCCTTCTTCTCTCTAATGAGTATTCATTTCTCAGGTCCTATTCACTGAACTCAAAATAATAAATTAGCATGTTAGCTATTTTGTTCTATTGATGCTTAGATTACCATAATGCATTAATTCAATTCAATTAAACAAATTTATTGAGCACCTACCACGAGCAGAGCTAGGTAGGCACTGTGATACTTTCAAGATATACTGGGGAAACAATAGCCCAAAGGCCAAATTCAGCCACTTGCTTAAATTCATCTGTCCTGAGCAGTAGAGTATGAGATGATAATACTGTGGCAGCTGAGCTGGAACTCAGAATGTTATTTTCCTACTGATGTATGGCTGTGGTGATTCTCTTAAGAACAGAGCCTGGGAAGCTTTGATAAGAATGGTTCAAAAACTGTGAACAGAATTAAACTTATTTTTCTTCCTGAAAGAATTTTTCACAGAGTGTTTGGTTCCCACTATATATATTTGACTCTACTAAGACACTAGTCTCTCAACAAATTCTTCTCTGGATGCTTCATTATGTTGTAGATGTGACTTTGGGTTACCAATGGCTATGTCAATAGAGTATAAAGTCTTTCAAGTTCTACAAAGCTGCAAAGGTTGCAAGTCTGGACCCATAGATGGTCTGCATGTCTGAAGTCTGAGAACCAGACTTGGTAAGTGAAGAAGCTTATCTCAAAAAGGATTTCCATTAGAAGGGCTAAAAGGGATTTGATCTGCATAAATGAAGAAAGATCCTGCAAATACAGAAATTATGACTTTAGACTATTAAAGATTCTGTGACGGAAAGAAAAAAGCATGTTGGTAGGCTCAGATTACTGGAAAAAAAATTGCTACAAAAGCGAATAGGGTGTTATAATCCCATAAAGGACAAGCAAAGGCAATTCTTTGAATGTTCAATGTCAAAAATATTTTTTACAGGTATTCTTCTAAATTGGTGGATAATATTTCTTATAAAGCTCCAGAATACATGCCCTTCCTCCTTCTTCCTCTTCCTCTATCATATCTTCCTCTCTTTTCTTCGATTGTTTCTTTGTTTCTCTCTGTGCATCTTTATCATTCTTTTGACTTTATTTTATTGTTTCTTGGTGTCTCATGAAATCATCACCTTCCATTTCACTTGCCCAATTATCATTTATAATAATTATTTTCTTCAGTGAGCTTTTGGTAACTTTCCCCCATTCAACCAATTCTGATTTTTATGAAGTAATTTTCATCAGTTAAGTTTTGAACATCTTTTTCCATCTGGCCAATTTTGTTCTTTTTAAGATAATATTTTCTTCAATATTTTGGTGCATCTTTTACCAAGTTATTATCTTTCAATTATTTTCTTCCTTTGTTCTCATTTTTTACCTACGCTTTCCTCTACCAATCATAATTGATCTTGAAAACAATTTCTTCACTCTTCAAGGAATTCCTTTTGGGCTCATGTCCAATTTGCTTTTTTTCCCTTTGAGGCTTTGCTTGTAACTGTTTTGAATTGACTTCTGAGTTTTTGTCTTAATTTTTCATATCACCATAATAGATTTTATTGTCAAGTTCTTTTGTTGCTATTTGCTCATTTTTCTACCTCATTTCTTAATTTTAATTTTACTTTAAAGTTGGGGTCTATTCACAGTGCATCAGAGGTAGGAGAGGGGCACTATTTCAAGCTTCAGGCTTTTTCACACTGCTGTTTTCAGAACCAGTTCTGGGGGGATTGGAAATTTCCACTGTTTCCAAGACAGTGTGATCTAGAGAGCAATATGATTACTGATCTCCTGGTCTGCACTGTGGTCCTTAACCAGGATTAATAATCAATACTGCTTCTTAAGACCTCCTCCAATCCTTTGGAACAAGAAGTGATATTTCTTTTGGTTCACTCTCCTGGGACCCCACTCTCTCTTGACTGAAAATACTCCTTTGTATCCTCAACCCAGAAGAGAGAATAGGCAATGAAGTTGTCAAATAGCTTCTGCTCCTTCATCCAGTGCTACCATTAAAGTCTTCTGTAATCTCTTTATGGCCAGTTTCCAGGTTTCCTTATAGCCTCTGGCTTGAGAGCTCCTAAAGCTTCTGTTATTTCTATCACCTCCTCTTAGTCTTACCACCAGTGTTTCATTAATGAGAGCTCTAGGATAGCCTCTACCACTATGCCACAGATTGCTCTTTCTGACCTCCTAAATTGTCTTGGGATGAAAGAACATTTCACTGTTCTTTTGTTGGCTCTGTCACTCCATAATTCAGTTTGAAGCATTATTTTAAAAAGGTTTGGAGAGGAACATTGCAAGAGACCAAATGAGTGCTTCTTCTACTCCATCATCTTGGCTCTACCCTTGGAAAGTGCCTCTTATTCTTTGTTCTGAAGAATGACGCTCTGGGAAAGGAGTAGGAAAAAAGTGCTTGGAAATAATGATACTATAAAAATAAAAGGCACCAATAAAATATTTTAAACACATCTATAGCATCATTTTTTCAAACCTTTTACTTTATGGAATATAAGAGAATATCAGGTGTGAAGTGGAGACTCAGATGGATTTACTAGACCCTGGAAGGGGTAGGATTATCTGCCTAGGCAGTTACCAAACCAAGACTAAGTTGAAAGTAACCATGAGATGCACTTAAACACTAATGTCCAAGCATAGTAAGATCATTAATAGGACAAAGTAGGAGTTTCTCTTTGGAATTTAAACTGATCTTGTGCAGAACTGTATACCACTGTATGTTAAGAATATTATAATGAAGTTAAATAATAACAAAAGTTGCCCAAACCAATAGATGAATGAGAAGCATGAGAGGGGTAATACCATTACAGGAATGAGAAGAGAAGGATATACCTTTCTGAATATGAAGAATTGTATTGCGAGGGAAAGGTAAGAATAGGAGTTATATTTTGGATTGCAATTCTATTCCCTATAACTGCTAGCCAAAACTATGTGAATAGTGATGAGGAGAAGACAGTATGGAATGATATCTTATGGAATAACTTTTAGGAAAAAGAGGAAAGAAGAATGGCTACTAAAAGATATCAGTGGTGAGAGAAGTAAAAGAAGAAACAAGAAAGGAGAAGGTCATCATTATCATATAATACAGTGATTATATTATGGGACTCCTAAATCCCAGGAATAAAATTTATTACTCCTTCCTTAAACCTTTTCATGGCCTTCCCTAGTTCTCCTATTACACCAATTACATTCTACCTCACATCATATTTGTTTGTGATATCTTCTATGTACCCACAGATATCCCTACACTAATATGGAAGTTCTTGGAAGCTATGATATTTTTCATCTTTGTGTCATTATTGCCTTAAAAAGTACAATAATTTTGCATATACTTAGTAAGTGATTCTCTAATTGAATTGATCTGATTGTGAATGAGGAAAAAATCCATTGGATTTGCCAGAAAGGAAGAATAGTGATCTCCAAAGAAACAATTTCAGGAGAAATTTGAGGGTAGAAGTCAAATTTCAAGGAGTTAAGGAAAGTGGCATCAGTGAAGGGATGCATACTATACTTCTTTTCGTTCACTAAGTTGTATGATGAAAAGAAAGAGAGAGGAAGATAGCTGAATCAAATAGTTGGGCCAAAAGAACTTTTTCATTCTTTTTAAAAAAATTTTTTTAAACCCTTAACTTCTGTGTATTGGCT
>NC_058133.1:287742748-287802243 GCF_016433145.1 Gracilinanus agilis
ATATATATACACCCTCAAGTTGGCTAGAAAGGCTTGGACCTTAGAGTATGAAGAGGAGACAAATGTATAGGACTGGAAAGACAGGGAAGACCCAGGTTATGAGGAACTTAATATGCTAAATTCAGGAGTTTTATATCACTCTAGGGATAATAGGAAGCAAATGTAGGGGTGTGTGGCAGGTCAAAATGAAATAACTCTGAGAGGAAAATGGTTCTCAGAATATTAATATAGTAAGCAATGTATGGCAATTGCCCAACAAATCAGAACCAGGCCTCTTTTTCAGCTTCAGGGCTGGACCTAAGTATAGAAGGAGACAGACTTTTACATATTAAAAACAATTAATCAAATAAGGTCGATTAAAAAAATTTAAAAATACAACATTAGGCAATCTGATTTACAATTAGAGAAAAGATTAGGGATTTTCCAAGTTGGGAAGGGAAGAGTGAAAAGGCATAATCCTTTGAATTTAGGAAAATTGGTTTCCCACTTCTTCCCAAATATCAGTAAGCAGTCAAAAGGACATGGAAATAGTAACTGATTGATCAGTAAGGGACCAATTTTCATATAAAACATGTGGGTTGCTTGAGTTGTACAATTATAAGAAAACTCCTTGCATTATTCTCAGAATCTGACTGTGTTTTGGTTCAACATAACCTTAGTTAAGGATCTCTAAGTAGCAGAGAGAGGTAGTTCAATTTCCCAGCCATAGAGGACTAGGTTCAACAATGTAATAAGATTTTCTACTAATTCCCACAATAGAGTAAACTTTTTTTTACAGGACAGAATCTGGACTAGGTTCATGGTTGAATAGAAAATTAACTGAGTTAGCTTCAGAACTGAGTCACAAGATGGAGTTGGTGTGGTTCACTCAATTTCTAATTTAATTTAATCTTTCTAGGTCTCAGTTTCCGGATCTGTAAAATGAAAATATTAATTTAGATGGCTCTGAGCATCCTCTTGTCTAAATCTATAATCTCCAAAAGCTATGAAAATTCATGAGAACACTTTTTATACATAAATCTTAAAACAAAGTTGGGGTTCATTGACTAGATTGCTATCTTCATTGGATGTTTTCTATTTGTTGGGCTAGCAAAATGATTTTTAAAATGGTACTCTTTATGCTATGCTCCCCAAGGAT
Organism: Gracilinanus agilis; assembly: GCF_016433145.1. Lineage (NCBI taxonomy): Eukaryota > Metazoa > Chordata > Mammalia > Didelphimorphia > Didelphidae > Gracilinanus > Gracilinanus agilis. The sequence continues at coordinate 287,743,887 of NC_058133.1, forward strand.
TACTTGAGGAAGAGGGAAAAGGAAAAGAAGAGATGCTAAACTTGAGCTAAATATAATCATAGATCCCCAAATAAACCAAGTAATAATTTGAGACTAGGTATTTCAACTTTGGTCCAATATGTTCATTTATTAAATGTTGAAGGGCTTTCATTATTTCATGCACATTTGCATGTACAGTCATTTGAAAGCACATGTGCAAGATAGTATGCGTCATTTAAATGTGGTCTATTATTTAAAAAAATAAACTTAGAAGGAAAAATTTCTATAACATATTTTAGCAATGAAAATGCTATTTCTAAAAATACATCATCATTATGATACCCTGTGGCTATACAACCACTAATTCCTGGTATTGCAGCATCAAACCCCAGGATATGTTTTAATCTACACTGTCTTGGGTTTGTCTTCTTATTACTTAATCAACCAGTGGACCTTTTGGAACTGCCAGCTTGTGAAGGAGGCAATAAACTGTGTATGGATTTTTCTTTTTCTTTAGGATTAAGAAAACTTCAACCAAGGAGGCGATGAAAGATACTTCCAAATGCCTGGTACTTCATTTCCTGACAATCAAAGGCATGTGCTAATGATGACCCTAGGCTCCTGTCTGAGAATGAGATGGAGCTGACAAGTATCCATCACTGGCCATGCAAAACAATATGTGACAAGTTTTTAAACTAAAAACCCAAGTCTCCTGTTTAATTACTAAGCAGCCAGGCACTGCTCCATGTTACCCTGTTGTGACAGCCCAAACCAACACTGAACAGCTGAATACAGTCCAGGCCCCCTGGGGGTACTGATGGATGTGACATACCACTTGCTTACTTAAGGGACAGAATAGGGAGTTCGTGGTGATATTTAAAACCATTAGTTTGCCTCCCTTACTTTATCTAAATCTCCCCGAGAAGTATTACAAATGAATTTTTTAGTTGTTTTTTCCATGGACAAAATGAAAAAAAAAAAAAGGGTGCTCACTGCTTCTACATGGTTTACCACTTAGGTCAATAACATCTTAACTCAACTGACTGATGAGCTAAAAAAGATTCATGTTGAAGCACATGAATGATCTCCTACCCAGGGCTACACTGAACCAGCAGGTAGTATTCTAGGAAGAGGTAAATTTAAGCAATTTCTCAGAAAGCTAAAAAAAAATAATAATGCTATAATGAACAGTCTAAAATATTCCTTTCCTGTTCAGGCTATTCTTTTAGGTGGTCTGGATTAACATGTGATGTTTGGGCAGGACTTGGTACTTTTCCCTTGTACTTTCTAATTTTCCCACTTATTTAAGCATTTCTTCAGACCCATTGAACAGTGATAGGACCATACCTGTGCCATGGTGGTGATTCCACCATTTACTTGGCATGTATGCTCTACCCTTAAGTTCTGTATTCATCAACTAGGTACCTCTAGGGCCATGATGGTGAACCTATGGCACACATACCAATGATAGCATGCAGAGACCTCTCTGTGGGCATATATACTGTTGCCTACCAGAGTTAGTTACTAGAAAGGCAGAAGAACTTGGGCAGAGCTGCTCCCTTCCCCTTCTCCACTATGCCTCCCACCTCACTGCCCAGCAGCCCAGTGGAAGCACTTATTCCCTTCCCTGAGTGGAGTGCTCAGGCCACTCCCCATCTTTTCTCCTTCTCTGTCTGGGGTAAGTGAGGGAACATGGCACTCAGTCTCTGGGGTGGGGGAGTGCCAGGGCATAGCACCTGGTCTCTAAAAAGTTCACCATCACTGCTCTAGGGCTTCCATTCTGGACACAGGCTATCCCTCTGGTGTGACTTGATAAGCCTAATTCCCCTTTGCCATGCCCTACCATGACTCCACTTTTGAATGCTTACTCCTGGAATAGTAATCAAATAAACAATACTATTTCTGGAGTAAAATGTCACTCAATTGTCCTACTGGCCATTTCTGACCTCACAAATCAAAATATTCCTTCCTCGCTACTATGCCCCATAAGTATTCTCTTCCCCTTTTTAAATGTAAGCTCCCTGATTATAAAAGCTTGCTTTTTTTGTATTTCTACATTCAAAATATTGCATAGGCACATAGCAAGAGCTTAATAAATGTTTTTTATTCATTCATTTATTCATTCCATTGATTCTCAATTCTTTTTATGGGAAAATATGTAGTACTACAGAGAGTTTAAGGACAATGAAGTAGAAAAAACACTCATCAGAAAAACAAAAGACAAGTTATATAGTCCTGGCTCTGTCATTGGACTATTTCTGTGACCATATGTGACTTTAATCACTAGAGATTTGGTTTTCTTATCTGTGTAATGAAATAATTAGAATTTATATGATGCAGTGGATAGAGTACTGGACCAGGATTCATAAGGATTCATATCCCTGAGTTCAAACCTGGATTCAATACTTAGTAGCTATGTGACCTTGGGCAAGTTACTTAACCTTGTCTTCCTTGGTTCCCTCAACTATAAAATGAGCTGGAGAAGGAAATGATAAACTTCTCTAATATATTTACTAAAAAAAACCAAATGGGGTCACAGAGTCAAATATGACTGAAAATCCAAAAAAGAACTGGAAGAGATTTCAAAGATCTAATCCAACATCCTTAGTTTGTAGAGAAAAAAAGACAGAAAACATAAAGTTTAGAATATTTTCTAAAGTTAAATTAAGTTCTGTAGTCATAACAAATATGCTATCCTTCTGATTTTTCCCAAAATGACAATGCTAATATGAGATTTCTGCTATTCATTTCATTAAAAGACATGGAATTTAATGCACTTTAAAATTTTGCTCCATCCTATATTTCCAGAATGTTTACCATTACTCCCTGACACATACTCTGTGTTCTAGCCAAAGGTGTCTACTTACTATTCATAATTCATGAAATTCCATCCCTTGCCTCCATCTCTTTTTTCCACAGGATATATCATCCCTCTATAATGTTATTCTTCTTATTTCTGTCTCTTGGAATCCCTAGCTTCTTTCAAGATGCAGATTAAGTATAATTTCCTTCAAGACTGTACTGGCCTAACCACTTTCCTATATATGCATAGATATGCGTGTGTCTATACACATAACACACACACACTGAGATGATTTGCCATTTCTTTCCCCAGCTCATTTTACAGATGATCACCTGAGGCAAAAATATTAAGTGACTTGCCCAGGATCACACAACTAGTGTCTGAAGCTGGAGTTGAACTCAGATCTTCCGGATTCTAAGCTCCATTCTCTAGCTGTTTCAACAACAACGATAACTATGACATACATCATATATTCACTGACATAAGTACATATATGTGTATATGTTTTATATTCATTTATCTGTGAATATATTGTAGTGTCCCCCTTCCCCAGGAGAATGCAATTTCCTCTGGCATCAGGTGATATTTTGCATTTGTACCTAAAGAAAGGAAAGTTGTTAGTTCATGAAAAATATATTTTTTTTAAGTAAAGGTTCAAAGTTGACTTAGTTAAAATGAATGAAATATCATTCAGTTCTGATAGTTGTAGACATTAATCCACTAAAATGAGTTTAGTTTGGTTTTTTTTAATAGCTCATCTGCAAATGACATGTAGGACTTTGATTTTGCAAAATATTTTTAAAGCAAAATTATGGTCCTGCCACATTTCACCCACAATAATCAGTTTTTTGCCACAACTTTTTATCTCAAAGGCAGTGTGATACAATGGACATAGTATTGGCTCTACAATCAAAGGATCTGGGTTTAAATTCCTCTTATAATGTTCCCTCTGTAAACTTGGGTAAGTTATTTATACTCTTTTGGCTTTATTTCCTCTTCCAAATGTCCTTCTGACTCTCTCCAGACTTCATAATGATGATTAAATTTCCTTCTCATCTTGGATCTTCTCTCATTAGCTACAGTCTTCTCACCTTGAAAAACTCCTACACTATGTCAGCCTCCTTGCTGAATTTCTTTCATGGTACTCTGATTTTGATATAAGCATGATGAACCATGCATTAATCCACTCCTTAATATAATTCTGGGCTTGTCTCCATGACTGTTGTCTTCACATGCTGTAACTTTCCGTAGTACTTGTGGTTTTTTCACCCCAAAACATCCATTCCCATGATCTGACACTTTTCTTCCATTGGTGAGTTCCTTTTGAGGGTCTCCATTGTGGAGGCGAGCCATCACTAATCGTGTTTAATTCCGCTCCTGGCTTTAATTATGACTCCATAACTTTGGTACCATTTCCCCAATGTGATTAGTTTTTTCCTCCTCTTTCCATACTCCGACTTTTTCATCTCTTTTTGTGTTGTCTTCTCGTTAGACTTTAAGCTCTTTAAGGGCAAAAACTACCTGTCTTTTTGCTTGTATTTGTATACCCAGCACTTAACAGCATAATACCTGGCACATGGTAAGAGATTAATAGATATTTGTTATCTATTAAGATAACGTAACATTAACATAACAGGGAGGAGGGGTTGAATTCAGTGGCCTCTTAGGTGCCTTTTAAGTCTAGATCTATGATCATATCATAAATATGATTCAATTTGTATGAGGATATTACAAAGTCAAAATATTAGAAAGTATTTAAAAGACTTCATAAGTACTATCAATCATATTAAAAAGGAAACATGTGATGTAATGAATATGGGACTGGGAATTAGAAAATCTAAGCTGTGATAATGTCACAAACTTTTTATGTATGCTTGAAAAAAATGACTTCATCTCTCTAGGTCTCAATGTCCTCACTTGTACAAATAATAATTAATAACAATATTAATAACTACCATCCAGTGCTATAAGGATTACAAAGGACTTTTCACATATTTACAATGAAGGGATTAAACAAGATCATCTCTAATGTCTTTCCCAGAACTAACATATTTTGTGAGAGCCTTAAAAGCATTCTAGCAACTTCTCTTCCATGGGCTTTTTCAACTACATGCAATCAAAGTAGCACTTTGGGTGAAACTCAGTTTACTAAATCCATGATCAAAGAAGTCCTATAAGAACTGATCTAAACCTAATATGTCTTTCTTGCAGAAGGGTTGTACATGACCAGTGAGACTATTATTGAACAGGGGAATGGAAATGAAACTGGCATCTGTCATGCAGATGTAGAGCTCTAAGCAAAGCTAGCCTAGTTAAAGCTGATATCTTCTGCCAGCACCGGGTGCCCTCAAAGCAAGGCCACCAAGAAATTCAGCTCCAGAAGGTTGGGCCTTGGATCAGATGGCATCAGATATCAGATCCTCTTTTGGCAGCACTCTGTGCCAATGTCCACATCTATTAAATCTGTTTACTAAACAGTCTCATTATCTATTTCATGTCGGGATTTCTTTAGGGTGTGGTGGAATTGGACAGATGGGTTGAAAGCCTTCCTTCAGGCATGGTATACACAGGATTGGACAGATGGGTTCCAAGAAGCAACCTCGAGGCCTGGAACACATGGACAAAAGAGAAAAACCACCACCATTTTCTATAAATGAGGTTGGTTTTTTTTAATAGTGGAGAATATGGTAAACAAAGAAGAGAACTGGTATCATAAGTTAAAAAAGTAAAGTATTGGAACATCACTCTTCAGGAATCATCTATGACAACTTTGATGGTAACACGTCACCTTCACTACGGAAGTTTTCATTCATTAAGCAAGTCGCACAAGGCAATATTATGTGATTCCAAGAACCTAAGTATGAATTGCAAGTGGAGACAGCTTTACGTAAAGGTAGAATATATATGTCTGAAATGTTGTAGCCCAAAAGTCCCATTTTTTAGCTTCTGCAATTTTGTTTAACATGCCTCAAAATCCTACCACCTGAGATTTATTACTTTGGTTATGTAATTTCTGACTGTGAGTGTCTTCTTTGGATAAACAACTATTCCTAAGAGGAAAAATGCATCAAAGAATTAACATTATATAATGAATTAGTTTTTCTAAGAATTGAAAGATAGTGATATACTACAAGGCCATGAGAAAAGATGTAGGGAAAGGACATAATAACCGTAATAAAAATTTATGTTTAGATAGTATTTTATAGTTAGCAAATATTCTATACAACTATTATTGTCTCCATTTTATAAGGGGCATTTTATAAAGTGCAGAGAGAGATTATGTTGGAAACTGAGATATAGCATTCAAACTCTTCTAATGGCAGTCTAATACTCTTTTTTTTTATTTTATTACTATCAAATTGTCTCTATATCATAGAACCATATGATTTATGGGAGAAGCTTTAGAAAAGATCTAGTTCAACTCTGTCATTTTACAGATGAAGGAACAGCGACCTGGAAGAGCAAATAAATGGGGCAGCTAAAATTTTATCAGCTCCTCTGATTCCAATTCTATTGATTTTACCACTATATTAGAGAATGGGAGAGTAAGTGGATCTGCAGAATACGACATTCTCTGGAATGCAGCCCTGGAGTAGAAGACTTTAGAGGAGGAGCCCTGAGCACAATTAGGGTCCTGGGCATATATAATTAGGGTGTAAATGAAAGAGAGGATGTGGATGAGGAAAACGGAAGTAAGAGTCCAAAGATGGCAAACTGCTTATGTCATGATTTTGCCTAGGGCTAGTCCTATTTATGAACTCACTTATTTCCCTAGCCCTCAAAAAAAAAAATCAATCCAACACGTGATTTAATAAGGGACTATCTATTTCCCAGATTCCCCTACTTCAAAGCATGATTTGGCTACACTCCCCAAATCCCTGGCAATCTTAATATAAATCTTACCAACTTTCAGCTCTCCACCTGCAACAATAATACAAGTTACGTTTAAAACATTGCTCCGGTTCACAGGAAATTCTAGGGTTCCCAGAACATAAAGGCCTTTGAGAAAAGGGAGATCCGTGTCTACGAGGATGTTCTTGTCTGAAGAAGAAAAGATAGAAATCATTTAGAACTGTGAGCGACCAGAAGAATCACCACCCCAGCCCCATAAATATAAATTTTATAAGGCTACACATGAGCCCATTGAATGCCTTCTTTTCTTTCTCTATAAAAGAAGTTTTATTGATAACTTTTTATTTTATTTCACAGTCATTTCTGGATATGCCCCATTATACCCTTGCAATGAGCTCTCCTTGTAAGAGTGAATAAACATTAAGCAAAACCGATGGACACAGTGTCGGTGTCTGACGGTACAAGGAATATTCTGTACACTTAGCTCCAATTTCTCCACTAAAAGGAAATTAGTTTTATCATCTGCTCTCCGGGGCCTAGATTAGTCACATACTTTTCTTTTAGGACTTATTGGAGACTCAGGTGTCACATGTGGGATAGTTTGCTTAGTTTTGTTTTGTTTAATTTTGTTTTCCACAAAGAAGAGTCTGTTTCTTGAAAAGTTGGGAGGAGACATGGTACATGGGGAAAAGAACTAGATTTGGAGTCAAAAGACTAGATTTGGAGTCAAAAGATTCATAACCTATCTCTGTCACCTTTATCTGAATGACCTAGAAAAAGTCACTTAGCCTTCTGTCTCTATTTTCCTCATTTGTAAAATGGATATCAATCAATCAACAAATATTTATTAAGCACCTACTCTGTGTCTGGCACTGTGATAAGCACTGATAATACAAAAAGAGGCAAAATACAGTCCTGCTCTCAAGGAGTTCCGATCTAAATGGGGAGGTTAAATGCATGTGTTGTGAGTATCAAAAGAAATATCTGTAAAGCATTTTGCAAATCTTAAAATGCTATGCAAATTTTGTGTATTATTTATTATTTTTATTGTCATTGTCATTACTGTTATTGTTATTATTATAATAATTCACTAAAGTAATTTTATTAGTAAAAAATGCACACATGAAACAATCCATATGACCTAAAACAAGTCACTTCGGATAAGAAAAAAAGGCAAAAGATAGTCTTCTGTCCTCAAGATACTTACAACTGAAAAGACTATAATAATGATGATGATGATGATGATGATGACAGGGTTATTATGAGAATCAAAAAAGATAATATTTGTAGACCTCTTTGCCAATATTAAAGTGCTATTTAAATTCTTTGTTGTTTAATTGTTTTCTGTCATGTCTGATTCTTCGTGACCCCATTTGAGGTTTTCTTGGCAAAGATACTGAACTGTTTTGCCATTTCCTTCTTCAGCTCATTTTACAAATGAGGAAACTGAGTGACTTGTCCAGGATCACACAGCTAGCAAGTGTTTGAGGACATATTTGAACTCAGAAAGATGAGTCATCCTGCCCCCATCCCCAGCACTCCAACCACTATGCCACCTAATTGCCCTTATATAAACCCTACCCATTTATTATTGTTATTATTACTATTATTATTGACACACAAAAGGAGTTATATTAGTAAAAACAAACCAAAAAAATCTATGTAACCTAGAGCAAGTGACTAAACTTCTCTGAGACCTGAAAAATGGGAGGAGTTGACTGAGATCACCTGGAAGGTTTCTTCCAGTTCTAAATCTATGACCTGATGCTAATTCGTTAAGGGTATTTTATTAGTAAAGGCACAAAGCTAAGTGTGCGTAATAAATACATTAACTGCTTACCATAAATAGTGCATAAAATAATTTCATGTTAACAAACAGTTGACATACTTAAATTTAAATCCATAAACACGGTCACAATCCTTTTTCATTGTTTCCTTCCCTTCAAATTGAGACTGTTTCTTTTTGAATCTGTTTGAAATGCTTGCACAGCTCATGGGGATCTCTAACACCTGTTCTTCATTTCCTCTTTCATCTCAGCAGCTTCCTTATAACTTCAGTAGCTAGAACTTGTACTCATTGACTTTGTAGCAAGTTATAGTGCAGCAAGCAATGAATAATGGATATGTATTTTAAAACAATGTCAATATTTCATGGACTCTAAAGCACTTCTCTCTGAAGTCTGTTGTAATTCAATAAGAATCAAGGATTTGGAGTAAGTATGCCTGCAAAAACCTAGTACTTAAAATCATCAACATCTCCAAGGCTTTTTCAGTAGTGCTCATGTTGCCTAAAACCTAATTCTTACTTCAATGAACATTTTTTTTTCTCCAACATTTTTTTTGGAACTGCCTATGTATATTAGCTTTCCATGAATTATTTCTCAGGAGATTTATTGGTACTTTGGCATATTTTTAAGGCAGCAGGCTTTATCTTTTCTCCCTAAAATTTACAAGGTTTTTAGTGATTAATATGAAATTACCAAAAAAGATCATAATAAAGAAAAACATCTTTTATTTTCTCCTCCCACACCACCACTTGATATGATCATAGATTTAGAGTTAGAAAGGCCCTCAGAGGCCTTGTTTTCCAACTTCCTCATTTTACAGAAGGGAAAATGAGGCCCAAGGAAGTAATGACTTGTCCAAGGTCACACAGGTTATGGGTGTCAGATGTGAGATGTGAACCCAGGTCATCTGACTCCAGACCTAGTGTTAAGAAAATATTAAGTCACTGGATGGAGAAGAGGACTGACTGGCAATATCTAGGCAGCTAGTACTGATAATTACTGAGATACATGGGAAGTATACTTGAACTTGGTATTGAATCTCAACATTGTGATAGGCTCAAAAGAGCAAGACTAGTCAAGAGTTCCAGGTTTAAGTTTAAAGACTATTTCATCAAAAATCTCTTCCACTGAAACTTGCCTCTGACCTTTTTGCCAAGAAAGCCAAACTCTCTCCTTTTTAATTTTGTAACATCTCATTGATCACACATCTGTCTATTCTCCATGACATCCAGGATTGATTTTCCCCCTAAAAGCTACACACTTTATACCTGATTTGAATATCTCTCTTCCTTCACCAAGGCTCCTGAACTATCCTGATTTCTACCTTGCTTTGGATCTATCGATCTCTGGCCAATTACACTGCCAATATGTCCCAAACCTCCTGCTGTATTCTCATGTGGCCATTATGAATACTGGCCAGCCTGACTACTTATCCAGTAAAATAGAAACAGAACAATTCCAAACCCAAGCAACAACAGCATGCCTTCACTGAAACTATTATGGCAATAGAGGTATAATCAGTCAGAATGACTTATTAGCAGACTTCATTTACAGAATATACATAAGGAAAGCTCAGCAATACCAGATGAACAATTAATCATTAGGAAATGCATTTTTTCAGCTATTGCTATGCATAAAACAATATAGTAAGGTGTGGAGAGTTTTAGTGTTCATGAGAGCAGGGAGTACCCAAACTAATGAAATCATGGCTCTTCAACATATAAGTATAAGGATATCTAAAGGAAGAAGTACCAATAAATGTCAAGGTGCCCACCATGTTGCTGTTGACACTGCTTAGTCACAGCATTTTACTATGTCAGTGACCAATCCTTTCTCCTTAGACCAATCCTTTCTCCTAAAGGAATTGAATATTGGCATATGGAGGGAACCATCTGGGCTTTCTGTGACTCAATGGGAGGTTGATGAGGGAGATGATCTGGAAAGTGGCTAGCAAAAGAACTAATGAGCTCCAGATGTAATTAAAGATTGACGTTCACCCTAAGGGGCTCAGGACAGGACATGTTGCCTCTTGGTTCTAAATCACGCCCTCTTACAAGTTGATCAATTCATCAAGCAATAAATAACCAATCGCTTTCCCTACCACCTTTTCCATTGACTTTCCAGGCTTTCTAATGCTTTGAGTTTTTGCCAGGAAGGTTATGTCTGACATAGGGGTAAACTTTGTGGGTAAAATGAAAATGTAAGTTTTAACACCAAGCAATTTGAATAATTGCTGCAATTTACCAATAATTCATCTACCATTCGCAAGGGGAAAGGGACAACATGATGTAATGCTCTTGGTTCTGGATCTAGAAACAGAACGATCTGATTTCTCAGACACTTAAAAGTTATGTGACTAAGTTTTCTCACCTCTAGTTTTTTCATTAATAAAATGGATATGAGGGTTCTTGTGAGGATCAAACAATATAAAGTACCATGTGAACCTTAAACTTTTGTATCAATATCAGGTGTTATTTATTATTAAAATTTCCATTATTGTCATTATAATGAAGGAACTATCAACCAAGACCAGAAGCATTTGTTCCTTAGTGGACAATCTATGCTATATCAACATCTAACACCATAGACCATGAATGTGTACCTCACACATCACTACATAACAAGCTGGCATTGGAGACGTCTCTCTCAGAAGGCCACAGCCTCTTTTAGGATGGAAGTCATTTGGACACTCTAATAACAAAGAACTCAATAGAGTCTCTGCCTTAGACTTAAACTCATTTCTTTTCTCAAGCAAGTTGGGGAATCAAGGTCACTATTGTGTAACATTCCAAGAGTCTGACACTTCCCTAAATCTTGTTGTAATGGGATCAAGGGCAAAGGGCACAGAGCCTGGGAATAATGATAGGGTCACATGTACACACATAATTCAGAGCAGCCTTACTGTTTATATGGCAGCCACTGAAGTGAGCTCCATAACTTAGGTAAAAAGGCAATTTCTACTACAACCCCTCCATTGTCATTGGTGCATTCCAAATTCTATCTCATCACAGGAATAGAGAACTCCAAGTACCAACTGAAAGTTACAAAATACAGGACTATTACTATTGGTCATCCAGAATTTCCTAAAATTCCTCTATACAAGGTGAAAACATCCGAAGTTAGCACTGACACGAGTTTTTTGTGCTTGTTTTTTTGTTTGTTTTGGGATAGGGCAGATTGGGAAAAAGTCACAATGTTCCAAATGATTAAAAAAAATTTCAAGATTTTCTCTTCCAAAATACTGTATCTTTTTTTGAGATCAAAAGCTGCCTAAAAATAATTTCCTTACCGAGTTGCAGTTTGTTATTGCTTCTGGAGGAGATATCTCCTGTTAAAGCAATGTTTTTTATCTTGGAGTTTGTGAATTTATGCATGTGTTTATGTGTGTATGTATGCATGCATATGTGTGTATGTACATATATGCTTTGTTTGCTGTAGTTATATATGATATTAATATGTAGATACACACAAGTCCACATGTATATATATGTGCATATATCTGTTATATGTGTACAATTTTATGTATATGTTTGATAACTATTTTTCTGTATTATTGGTTTCCTTTGTAATCCTGTATAGTTAATTTTGTGCATTTAAAAACATTATTCCAAGAAGACTGCCAAAAGATTCTAAGTCAAAAAAAAAAGATGAACAACTCTTGCTTTACCGAATCTATTTGTTCAATAAAATATGGAAACATCTTACTTTGTGAGGAGGATAGATAATTCCAAAGAATAATATTCTACTGATCAAACCATTTTGGAAAGCAATTAGGAATTATACCCAGAGAGTAATAAAAGTTTATACTCTTAGACGTAGCAATATTATTGGTGTATCTATTTCCCAAGGAGATCAGGGAAAAAGAAAATTAATCCTTATATTCCAAAATATTTATAGCAGCAATCTTTGTGGTTACAAAGAATTGGAAAATGAGGGGATGTCCACCAATTGGGAAATGGCTAAACAAATTGTGGTAAGTGATTGTGATGGAATACTACTGGACCATAAGAAATGATGAAGAGACTGATTTTATTTTAAAGACTGGAAAGAACTCTACAAGATAATGAACAATGAAATGAGTAGAACCAGAAGAATATTATGTACAGACACAGAATTAATATTGGAAGAATAAACTGTGAAAGATACCTCCAGAAAAATGAACAGAAAGGTGAAACATGAAATAATTAATTTTTATGAATGTTTTGGATGTCCTGATTATATCTTTTGTAATGGGGCAGGGCAAGAAGGGGCTGGGACACTTGTGGATCAGATTTTTTTTTAAAAGAGCAGTAGCCTAAAATAAAAAGATGACTGCTTTCTGTATATAAATAGCCCTTAAAGATGAAAGGTTAAATTGATTGATAATCATTTCAAGTCACACTAATTTATGGAACTGTTGGAATTTGATCTTCTGAAAAGCTCACCCTCTTATAGATCTAACAGAACAAATAACAGTCAAGAAATAAAAACTTCTTTTTATAACCCAGCCTTTTCAAAGAATTGCTTACTTTTTAGTCTGTCTAATTCACAGTGGTCATTTTCCTGTCCTAATCTTCCCAATTATTATTTTTCCACACTGGCTCTGTTTATGAGTTGGACTATAAACATCTTATTCACTACTCAGAGTCATTCTTAGAAAAGGGCCACTATTTGTGCAGTTGTGAAGACAGCATAGCAAAATGTGCAGAAAGCCTTTCCTACTTGCTGATGTATCTTTAGGATAAATCAATTCTATAGTTCAAAAAGCCAGAAAGGGAACAAAATTGGCATAGGGAAGAAGAAATATTAGAAAAACAGAAAGGCAACAAAATTAGAATTATATAATTTTCCCCAAAAGTTTTTAAAAATCAGTTTTTTTTTTAGATTGAAGAATAAAATGTTCAAGCTAAGATGTTTTTGAATATTGCTGACAGTTCTTAATTCCCCAAAATAATTTCTCAGTGATTGATAGATTTGTATGTTAAATTTCTGGTAGTATCTTATCATTATAATGCATATACACTGAAGACAAATCATAAAAGGTATATATTAAATGTAAAAACAAGATAAATTGCCACCTTCCAAGGATATAATAATTTTCATACAAGAAAGTAGTAGTCATTGCTTTAGGTACTTGTGAGTATCTTCTTGTCTTTGGATTTTGAAGCTGAAATATATATTCTTGTTCTCCTGATTAGGAGTCAAAAGACTGAGATGATGTACTGTCAGTAGCACTTATTTACTCTTGATCAGACTTATTAAAAGGAGCCTGTCATTTTTTTTCTCTAATGTCACAGGAAGAAGGAAAAGGAAGTTCTTTCAGTTTGAAAACTAGAAGTTAGAACCTGGCTCCATCCAACCCTTTGAATTTGAGATCCTTGAAAAGAAAGTGGTTCTTTATCAACAGATAAAAGAAGTTTTTTTAAAAAATTATTTAAATTCAGAATAACAGAGCGTATTTGGAGCCATCACATATTTGCATACTTTTTAATACCTTGAAAAGTTGATTTCACTGCTTTCCTCTATGAAGATTACTTTCATTAGTCTTTATAAGTAATTCAATCCTAAAATAATCATCAGTCGATTCCTAATTTGAGTCATTGTTACAGTGAGTTAAAAGTGACAGACAAAGAGAATCAATATATGATCAGAAAATAAATCCCAGGTCTAAAACTAGAAGGGACATCCAAAAGTCATATTAGCTAATCCTCTCAGATGAGAAAACTGAATCAAAGGGTTAAGTGGATTGCATGAAATGACAAAGGCAGTGAAGGAATGGAAATTCTGAACCTAGATCCTTTGCCTTGAGACTGATTGTTCTAGGTCAAATATAGTGTCATAGCTAATATAAAGGAGGAAATATAATAGCATGAAATGAACAGTGGAATTGGCATCAGAAGAACTAGGCTGTTCTGAGCAACATCTATCTATCTATCTGTCTATATCTATTTATATTTTTTCTTTTTCTATTCTTTTCTTCCTTCCTTCATTTTTCTTTCCTCATTCTTCTCTCCTTCCTTTCTTTTCTTCCTTCCTTCCTATCTCCCCTGCCCCCTTTCTCTCTACCTCTTAATTCATTAGTGTAGGAATGGATTGGAAGTGGAGAAGAGTTCAATTCCCAACTCTGTTTCTTCCTAGCTGTGTGTCTATGAGCAAGCCACTAAACATTTCTAAGCCTTCTTGCATTCTCAACTGCAAAAAGACAATAATACAATGAAAGCACAGGGTAGTCATTATACACTATACATTATACATTATATAAATGACAGAATGTTACATCATGTGAGCTATTAAATCATCTTCTTAGAAAGCCTTACTCAAAAAACTTGATGTGGATCTGACACTGACTTTCCAAAAGCTATACCAGCAGTGTGAGCTCAGGCATGGTCTTATGAATATAGATATGATTAGAGGATGACCTGTATATTTTTGTCCAGGCTTTGGCCTAAAAAAGTTCAGAAGGTTTTGGGGTACAGAGTCATGAACTATCCACAAAATTTCAGCAAGGTCACAATCTGTTTTTAAAGAGTTACCAAATTCACAAAATCATGGATCTTTGAATTTGACATTACATAAACTATAATGATTCTCAGTGTTTTCAGGGGAAAACATCGAGTTAGGCATGATTAACGTAGAGGTTAGAAATACAGTGCATTAAAATTCCAGTACTAAAATCTAATGAATCTTATTATCTATTTCTAAATTCATACATGATGTAGCTTAGTATTGATACTCAAACTACTAAAGCAAAGATTCTTAAATTTTTTGTACTGGGTTCCTTTATCACCCTAGTGAACCTATGAATTTTCTTCAATTAAAAATGTTTAATGCATAAAATATATGGGATTATAAAGGACACCAATGATATTGAAATATATTTATCAAACTTAATTTTTTTTAAATTTCAAGTTCATAGACCTCCAGATTAAGAACCTTTTCTGACTAAAGAATATTTGCCTTTTTTTCTAATTCCCTTTGAGAAGAGAAAGCAATTACTCGAAGAAAAACCAGGCCCAGACTGCAAGTTATTCATAGAGAGGAAAAAATGTAATTTTCAAATTCTGTCAAATGAGGCAAACTTTTCCAAATGAGAATGATGAGGCATAGTTCCATGTGTCAATTACAGCGTTAGTAAATGAGGAGTCATGTTTTTTGGGTTTAGCTAATTTTCAGAAAATGAGAGGTTTTTGAATCTTCTTGATAGAGAAAAGAATAATAAATACAGACATCAAAATTATTTTAATATCATTGTTGATGTCTTCTGTTCTTGAACGTTTGTATGTTTCTCATGAGTGGACAAAAAGTTATAACACTGGATTTCTTACAGACATATAGCTGTGAGTTTCATTTGTCACAAAAATAAAAATAATTAAAAGCAAGTTCAATTCCACTTAAGTATTTATCGTGCACTTACCATGTGCCAGGGAATATGCTGGATGCTAGGGGAGAGGGTAAAGAACCAAAAAGATGAAATTGTGTACTTTGTATGCATTTGTTAAAGACCCTATTAAATCATGAGGGAATGGGCCAAAAATTGAAGCAATTCTTGCCTTCCAGGATTTGAAATTCTATCAAAGTGGAAAATTTTTTAGTCATGTCTAATAAATTAGTCTATTTAAAAAATTAGGTAAAATCTTCCATTCATGCCCTGTTTCCTTGCAGTGATGGAGGAGTTTTAACGAATGATTGTTGAATCTGAATTAATTGATTTCTTTTCCCAATGTTCTATCATTGAAGGGCTTGTTCTGGTGGATTCCACAGAACTGGAATGGCTTTGAGTATGATCCTAAGGTCATAGGATCAAAGATTTCTATTTGGAAGGGATACTTATTTTATGAGCAGTCAATGGATTGCCCAAAAAGGACAAGTCTAGCTAAATCCTGAAAAGAGCACAACAAAATGTTTCCTAAGTGATAAGGGTTGTTTTAGTCATATCAGCTTCTTCAGAACTTTTATCTTTACATAGAGCTGAAATCTGAATCACTTTAACTTATAACTTTCGCTCATAGTTCTGTCCTCTGGGGCCAAAATGAATTAAAACTTTTCAAAATGACAGTCATTCGATAACAGAAAGATTGTTTATGTGCCTATTATATCTTATCATTCTAAGACTAAATAATTATCCTTATCACCTATAAGGAATCTTCCTGTCATGATTTTGAGATCTTTCACTATCACATATGTGATATGAAGTAGAATGTTGTTGAATATGAATATACCATAAAATTCCATGGGCTTTTGGGGGATCTTTATTAATCATTCTTAACATCACAATAATAATTGGATTCTGCTACAATTAATATAGACACATCAAATTCTCATATATCTCTCTGACATTGTACTTTCAAAACTAGAAAGATTTCATTGGGTTATGGAATTATTTTTTCTTGGGTTTCTTAACCTTTTTTGTGTCATGGATTTGACAGTCTAGGGAAACCTCTGGATCCCCTCTCACATAAATGTTTTTCAATGTATCAAATGAAATGCAGATTTTCTAGGTAGAGTCAAATGACAGGAAAGACCAGATCTCAACTGAACTATCTCAAAATCCCTTACAAACAATTAAATTAATGCTTCAAATTGGATTCTGTAGTGGCAGGACCAATAAAAGGTTGCAATGGAAGAATTTGTTCAATCCAAGACAATTTAAGATGCCAGCAGGAAAGGTTGGTTTCACTGGAGTATGATGTAGCAACGACTACAACTCAAGAAGACAGCAGAAGGTTTTAGAGGTAGCTGTATCAGGACAGCAACATCTTTGGGAATTCTAAGTCCATAAACAGTAAGATGTTTATATAGGTGTTCAGGAGCAGATGAAAGGGAATACTTTATAGGTGCTTAGTGCATGACCCTCTTGCATTGCCCATATACAGTTCTGGCTCACAGTCCCAGGGCAAATAGGAGCATTAGCAGACCAGGGCTTACAGTTCCAGGGCAGCAGATAGCACTTGTGGTTGCTCACAAGAGAGTAGGAGCCTCAGGTTTAAGGCAAAAAGGAGCACTGGTGGTTATAGCCAAAGAAGAACATGGGCCTGAGACACATTTACAGAAGCATCAGGGGTGATAGCACATGTGGCTGAAGAGCAGTAGGGGTCCTGGCTTGAGTTCCGAGGTGAAGAAGAATGTTTATGTTTGCTCACAGGACAAAACAGCCTAGAAGAGCAGTGACTACATTTTTCCATATATGTTATCACGTTGGAAGAACAAAAAACTTTCAGATCCCCAGAACTAGCTCTGAACACAGCAACCCCTTCAATGGTAGAACAGGTCTCAACTTTAACAAAAAAGTTAAAATTCAAGCAATAGGCAGTAACATGAGAAAACAACAGTAACAGAAATAGAAAGTGACCATATAAAGTTACTATGGTTGTAGAGAAGATTAAAACACAAACTGAGAAGAACATAAAATGGTCAAAACAAGTACATGCAAAGCCTAAAAGACAAAATGTGAATTGGACACAAACCCAAAAATATTCTTGGAAGAACCTAAAAGGAATCTTAAAAATCAAACAAGAGAGGTAGAGGAAAAATTGAGGAAAGAAATAAGAATGATGCAAGAAATTTTTGAAAAGAGAATCAAAGGTTAATAAAAGAGGCACAAAAAAATTCAGAAGAAAATAATACCACTGCTGAAAAAATTTAAAAATGGCATAAAAATATTCTAAAGGGTAGAACTCCTTAAAAGGATATGTGGCGGGGGGCAGCTGGGTAGCTCAGTGGAGTGAGAGTCAGGCCTAGAGACAGGAGGTCCTAGGTTCAAACCCGGCCTCAGCCACTTCCCAGCTGTGTGACCCTGGGCAAGTCACTGGACCCCCATTGCCCACCCTTACCAATCTTCCACTTATGAGACAATACACCGAAGTACAAGGGTTTTAAAAAAACAAAACAAAACAAAAAAAAAGTATATGTGGCCAAATGGCTAAAGAGGTTAAAAACTCACTGAAGAAAATAATTCTTTAAAAATTAGAATTGGATAAGTGGAAGCTAATGACTCCATGAGAAATCAAGAAACAATAAAACAAAATCAAAAGAATGAAAAAAATACAAGAAAATGTAAACTATCTTATTAGAAAAGTAACTAACATGGAAATAGATGGAGAGGAAATTGAAGAATTATTGGACTATCTAAAAACCATGAAAAGAGTCATGGTATATTTCAAGGAATTAACAAGGAAAACTCCCCTTATATACTAGCATGTAAGGGTAAAATAGAAATTGAAAGAATCTACTGACCTTCTCCTGAAAAAGATCTTACAGTGAAAACTCCCAGAAATATCAAAGGCAAATTCCAGAGTTCCCAGAACAAGGATAAAAAATTGCAAGCATTGAAAAAGAAACAATTCAAATATTGTAAAGCTATAGCCAGGGTAAAACAAGACTTAAGAGCTTCTAAAGTAAAAGATCAGAGGGCTTGGAATATAATATTCTAGAAGGCAAAAGAGCTATGATTATAACCAAGGAAAACCTAACCAGTGAAACTGAATGTTATCTTTGCATAGGAAAAATGATTCTTGATGATATTGAATATATAGAATATTTTCAAGCATTCCTGATGAAAAGGTCAGAGATAAATTAAGTCTACACAAAGGTGAGAGCACCTTCCAATTCTGATTGGTTAATCACTCTAGCACACGTGGGTTAGGACCTCCCAGAATTGGAAGGTGCTCTCACCTTTGTGTAGACTTAATTTAATTATCACAACTGTATGATAAAATATGTACAATCTAGATCATATTATCTGCTATCTTGGGGAAGGGGAATGCTTGAATCTAACTCATTACAATTATCTCAACTAAGGAATAATAGAGATATTCTGTTGAGTATAGAAACCTGTCTTACCCTGCAGGGAGGTAGGAAAGAGGGATAAAAAAAAAAGAGGGGTGGGATACTGACAAATGGGAGGCTGATTAATGGAGGCAATAGTTTGAAGCAAAAGAAACTTTTTGAAGTGGGACAGGTGAGAGAGAGAGAGAGAGAGAGAGAGAGAGAGAGAGAGAGAGAGAGAGAGAGAGAGAGAGAGAGAGAAAGAAAAGGATAAATGGTGTGGGGAAATAGGATGGAGGGAAATACACAGTAAGTAATCATAAATATTAATGTGAATGGGATGATAGGAATGAACACGCTCAAGAAACTGAAATGGAAAGAAGAATGGTATAAATATCAGAATCCAACCATATGTTCTTTACAAGAAACACATTTGAAAAAAAGAGACACACACATGGTCAAAATGAGGAGCTGCAGAAGAGTCACCAATGTTTCAGCTGAAGTCAAAAATAGGTGGTGGGTAGAATTGGCTAAGAAATAGAGCATTGGATCTTTGGAATAAATTAGTTACACTATTCAAAATAGCAAATGACCATAGTTACTCAGTATTTGATAATCACGAAGATCTAAGCTTTTGGACAAGAAAAAAATTTGTCAGAGACTGAGTATAGACCAGAATCTCATACCCTATACTAAGATAAGGTCAAAATGGATATTTGATTCAAGCATAAAGAGTATTACCAATAGCAAATTAGAGGAGCAGAGAATAGTCTATTTGTTGATTCTATGGGTAAGAGAAGAATTTCTCATCAAACAAGGGAACACATTATAGATTATAATATGGATAATTTTGATTACATTAAACTACAAAGTCTTTGCACAAGTAAAACTAATGCAGCCAAGATTAGAAGTAAAGAAGGGGAGCAGGAATTTCACAGCAAGTATCTCTGATAGAGACTTTATTCTCAAATATAGAGAGAACTGAGTGAAATTTATAAAATTACATATCATTCACCAATTGATAAATTGTCAAAAGATATGAATAGGCAGTTTTCAGATGAAAAAATCAAGGCTATATGTAATCACATAAAATGCTCTAAATCACTCTTGATTCAAGAAATATAAATTAAAGTACCGCCATATACTTATTAGATTGGCTAATATGACAGAAAAGGAAAATAATAAATTCTGGAGAGGATGTGGGAAAATTAGAACACTAATGCACTGCTGGTAGAATTGTGAATTGATCCAACCATTTTGGAGAGTGTTTTGAAACTATACCAAAGGTCTTAAAACTGAATATACTTTGATCTAGAAATAACGTTACTAGATGCATATCCCAAAGAGATTTCATAAAGGGGAAAGAGACCCATTTGTACAAAAAATATTTATAGCAGCTCTTTTTTTTGGTAGCAAAAATTGGAAACCAAGGGCATGTTTATCAATTTGGGAATGGCTAAGCCAGTTGTAGTCAATGATTGTTTTAGAAAACTACTGTGCTATAAGAAATGATGAGAAGGATGATTTAGGAAAAACTTGGAAAAACTTAACTGAAATAATGCAAAGTGAATTGAACAAAACCAGAAAAACCTTTTACTTGGTAACAACAATATTATATGCTGCTACTGATGAATGGCTTAGCTAATCTTAGCAATACACTAGTCCAAGAAAATCCTCAGACTCATGATGAAAAGTGCCATCCATCTTCAAAGAAAGAACTGATGGACACTGAATCCAGAATGAAACATTTCTATATTTTTATTTTGTTTGAGCTCTCTTTCATAAAATGGCTAATGGAAAGATGTTTTGCACTATTGCATATGTAAAATTTATATTACATTAAAGGAGGAAGAGAGGAAGAATGAGAATGTGGCTTAAACTTAAAAAACAAAGTTTAAATTTTTTTTCTTGTAATTAAGAACAAAAATAAAATTCTGAAATTTCTTAAAAGGTAGTGGGTTAACACTTATGGTCTTATAGAAGGCAAAAAAATGTCTATTTAAAAGGGATAAACAAGGAAACTGCACTGCTCTTGAAAGTATTTTAGATAATGAAGAAAGTTTCAATATTCTACTGGTGTGATTCTTCCACTCCGAAGAAATCAATTAATCTGCATCCATTAAGTGTTTACTATGTATCAGTTACTGTCCTGGATACTAGTGTTACCAATTCAAAAATATATGAATAAAAATAAATAATTCCTAATCTCAAAGAGTTTACATTTCATTGGAGATGAAATGTCCAGAGAGTGTATCTACAGAAGATCTACAAAATAAATATAAGATGTTTAAAAAGGGAGGGCACTAGATATTTGGGAGATTAGGAAAGATATTTGGTAGAAATGATGACTTCTACAAGAAAGAAGTAAGGAAGGAGAATATTCTGGGCATAAAGGATTTGGGGTATAAAAGGCACCAAGACAGGAGATGGAGGGCTATCACTGAGTAACAAGAAGACCAACTTGACCCTAGTATTAGGGAGGGAAAGTTAATATATGAGTCAGGTTGGGATCAGAGTATGAAAGGCTTTAAAAGTCAAAAAAAAGTAAATAATTTGTCTTTTGTCTTAAAGGCATTGCTTATAACTATACTTCCAAGCTTTCTACATCAGTTATATTATTCTATTGAGTCATCATGTTAGTTCTAAAAGGGGCCTTAAAGATGATTATAATTAAACTGAACCAACTTCTTCTTGCTATAGGTGAGGAAAATGAGGCCCCTGTACAAGCTACCCAGTCATGGTCATATAACTAATCAAGGATGTAGCCACAGCTAGAACCCAGTTCTTGTTATACCTAATCCATTATTCCTTTCAGTACTATCTTTTTCTCAAGGCTCTATTTTCTGCTACAAAACAGTAGTTTTATATTAGTTAGTTAATAATTAGAGCAGTTAATAATTAGAGAAATCATCTATTTGCTACCTAATGTTACAGATATGACCAAGGTAGAAAAAGACTCCATTTCCCAGACTGCCTAGCCTCAGAGATAAAATGTTGATTTGAGGAGAAACAGTATTTCATTTCCCAGGAGACCATGTCCTTCATTTTACATGAAGTTTAGTGAAAGGAGATATCAAGGAAGAGAATAGGAATGGAAGTTTCTTTCTAGTTCATGGTTATATAAAGCAATAGAGGCTTCTGAGAATTATCAGAATTTACATTTATACAATTACAGGTTTGTCTTTTTTTTTCTATATTAAAAGCCTTGTTTTCAGCAAGATAAGAAGATGGCACTTGCAGGTTGGAAAAAGCAGGGGAAGAGTGACCATAGATAGCAACAATAAGGACAATGCTAGCCTGAGGCTAGCAATAGTGGGGACTGCAAAGAGAAGTAGATGAATATGTCCTAGGGTTTTTTAACTTTTTTCCCCCACCACAGACTCTTTTTGAAATCTGGAAAAAAACTCAGAATAATGTATTTTAAAAGCAAAAAATCAAATACATGAGATTTAAAAAAACCAATTATGTTTAAATGTAATATCAAAAATTGTTTTAAAAATAGCATCATAGATACCAGGTTAAAAATCTTCTATTTTATACACAAATCAGACCTTCAATGAAGTCAAAATATGCTAGAAACTATAATGAAGCACAATCTAGCTTCCAAGACTCTGCCTATGCCTTCCCTTTTAAACCATAAGTTTTAGTTATATTTAAGTGCTCTAAACTATTGTGAAAGAAAGCAGAATGAAACAATAAAAGTGTGTAATCATGTTCTGTTTCATTTTGCTTTGCTATTAATTTCTGCATCGATCCATATTTTTCCCTACTTCAGTGTTTTCCTTTGTCACTGTTAGCACTGTGAATATTTAGCAAACTAATTAAGTTGGCAACTTTTGAAATTCTCAGTTTCCAAACCGGGAAAGAGAGAAATAATCCAGAAAGTAGTTTACCAATGAACATTCTGACAATTCAAGTCTAAGTTTAGGAGGATCTGCAGCCTATTAGTTTATTGGCTAGACTCATCTATTACCTTTCCCAGACAACACAATGTTTTGACGCAGCTTAAATATCACTCTTTTCTACAACAAGGCCCTTAAGGAATGGCACAAGGTAGAAATTTCATACTCATAAGCAAGTTAGCAGTGAAGGTATTTTGGAGCACATTGTCAGATGCCACTCAAAACATTATGTAGGCAGGCAGGAACCTGTGAGTAAACTGAGATATTTTTTTTTCAGCGTGTAAAATCATAGCAAAGGTGTACTAGAGCCAACTCTAACCAGATTTCTTACAATTGTTAAATGTTCAGTGTGAGCACTTAACACCTTGGAAATTGTCACTCACTAAGATCAAGGCTTGATTTACTATTTTGTTCATTGTGTAGACTAATAAAGCATTAATCATTTAAATTAAACTTTTAAAAGTATGTTTATTTTTCCTGGAGCTCAGTTGTTAAACATTTCCCAGCACACTCCTGTATTGCTCTATAAATTTTGCTTGAACTCAGCAGGAGTGAAGAAGGCTCAGGAAGTGAAGTCATCACTAAACTGGAGGCCTGGAGACTTTAGGCTCATAATAATAATAGTCACTGGCATTTATAAAGTGTTTTAAATTTTTCAAAGTTCTTTACATTCATTATCCCAGTTGAAACTCCCAGTATCCCTGTTTCTCAGGTATTCTGGAAACAGCATTAACTTCACTAGACTACCAGAAAAGCATTTATACAATTGCTTCAATGGCTACCATATTTCCCTTGTGGCATGAGACTTAGCTTACCTTCTAAGACGTTAGAGTTTCTCATCAATATTTTCCCCTTTTATCTTTTTATTTCATCATTTTGTTGATTTTTATCATCTATTGATTTATCATTTTATTGATGAAGGGAATTCCCTGTTAGAAAACACCTTCTGCCAATAAATACCCACAGAATAGCAACTGTTCTCTAACTTAGAGTCTTGGATGACTTGTATTATAGTTACCTGGTTCCTGAGGTCAATGATTCACCCAAGGTGACACAGATTGTGTGTGTCAGAGGCAAGATCTGAGCCTGGCTCGCCTTCATAGGATAAAAATTATCCTGTCATAGCTCCACATCGAATAGCTGAATTTAGACTGCCTTCTCTACAGTCAATAGTCTAACTCTAAGTAGACAATGCTGTTTTCTCATCACTGCCTTTCCTTTGACAATTATGTATACAAAAAAACTCCAAACCAAAAAGCAGGTGCTTTCAAACTATGCAAATAAGAGAAAGTAACCCCTGAAACCATTTCACTGCAAACAGAAGATCCAGCAAGCTGCTTCTATGCTAAAACCATGGGAGGTCTGTGAACTGCCTTGGTGCTAAACCACAGGAGGTCTATGAGCTGAGGAAGGTGGTAAATCCCAAGAGAGCCATCAACTGCTTAGTTGGCAAGCCACACCAGGCCTATCAATTCCTCAGGTGCTAAGCCACAGGAGGTCAATCAACTGCTCAGGTGGAAGGAGAAAGGAGGAAACAAGCTGTTCTTAAATGAAAGGCTACCAGCTCACTGGGGGGTCCAAGATAATGAGGTGAACCTACTGAGAACACTGGATGGCAGAGAACTCTATTTAAAAGGGGAGGCATCCCCCCTCTCCTAAATGATACTTCTTTTCACTTGGGTGAGTCCCATAATGCACAGAGGAAGCCTCTGGAGTAGAGGGAATCCTAGCCCTGGTTTTCTTTGACAGCACAGGGCAAGGGTTTCCATGGGATCTACTGAATCAACATCATTACCATGGAGAGCTCCAACCCTAGTTCCAATCATGCCTGTCTTGTAGGACACCAATACTTCTGCTCTGTATCCCATCTCCCGCAGGCATCTAGATGGCATAAAGAATGAAGTGCAGGATCTGGGGTCAAGAAGACCTGAGTTTCTTGCTGTGTGACCCTGAGCAAGTCACTTAACCTCTGTTTGCCTTAGTTTCCTCAAGTGTAAAATTAGGATCATAGTAACACCTCCCTCCCAGGTGAGGATTAAATGACATATTTGTAAAGTGCTTAGCAAAGTGCCTAGCAGGTACTTTGTAAATGCTAACTTCCTTTTTACTCATGTCTGGCCATTTAAGGCTATATACTCAGTATGTCCTAGAACATGTCCTGATAACTCTACTTATCAGTGCCATTCCTTCCTCAAGTTCTTGTTATTTAAGCATATCCAATTTTTCATGACCCCATTTGTAGTTTTCATGGCAAAGAGACTGGAGTGGTTTACCATGTCCTTTTCCAGCTCTTTTTCCCAATGAGGAAAATGAAGTAAGAAGAGTTAAATAACGATCAGGTTCACACAACTAGTAAATATCTGAGGCTGGATTTGAACTCGTGAAGTCAAATCTTCCTTATTACAGTATCACCCACCTGTCTTCAAATTACTTTGCTCTGACTCATTTATTTGTACATTATATCCCCTCAGTGGGAATATAAGGTCTTGAAGACAGGGTCATGTTTTAACAATTATCATTTCATTTCCAGCATTTAGTATCATGTCTTTTCAAGTGGTTTACCTGGACTGGGTACACACAGGGTAGAATACAGATGCTCCAACTCCTATTCTTCCAAGAAGCTCTCCTTTCAGTGTCTTCTTTCTCTGTGTTTATTCTCTCTAATTTCAAATTTTAGGCAATAGTGATCTCTTATGTTTGTATAGGGATAGAGACTGGACCTATGATTTTCATTAGTATAAGCTTTGTAGGGGCAAACAAACTATAGCACATCCATATTTGTCCTGCTGCCCATTTCTGGACCAAGTCATCAGCTAAGTAACCATTCTTGGTTCTGAGGCTGTACAAAAACTGGTCACAGACTAGATTTGGTCCACTGACTGGGGCTTGACAACCCTTTGATGAAGAATGTCCTCTACCAATGCAGATCAGTTTCTTCTCTGGAATTTACAACTTTATAGAGTTGCTTAAAGCACCAAAAAGTTAAGTGGCTTGCCAAGGGTTACATAGAAAGTAAGCATCATGATGAAGCTGAACTTGAATCCAGGTCTTCCTGATTTCAAGGAAGGCCTTCTATTCACTATATCAAATTCCTCATATACTTTATACCACTTCATAATTTTAATAAAGTTTTCAAATGCATTAGTCCAATTTCAGGCAATTAGGTAACTCAGTGAATAGAATACTAAACCTGGAAACAAGAAGACTCATTCTTCTAAGTTCAAATCTGGTCTCAGACATTGACTAGCAGGGAGACCCTGAATAAGTCACTGAACCCTCTTTTTAAATATTGAACAAACTGAGGCTGAGAAGTATGATTTGTTCTAATGCATAAAGCTAGTCAGGGAATTTAACTTAGGGATTCTGCTTCTGTGTCTTTGCCTGGAAAAGTGACTTGTAATTTTTGTGGAATTTTGTTATTTTTCAATTTTTGAAAAATTATTTGTCATAAGAAGTAACTCTCTTAGAAGAGAAAGGCATGTATAAGGAAATGTAGAATAAAAATTATCAATAAGAATTAAAAAAAAAGAAAAATATGAATATCTTTAATTGTGTAGATCAAGGACCATCTTTAAATTTCCAGATCAAAAAGTATATGTGGGGGTAAATAGGTGGGACCAGGGGATAAAAAGTCAGGTCTGCACATGGGAGGTTTTGAGTTCAAATCTAGTGTTAGATACTTCCTAGTTGTGTAACCCTGAGCAAGTCTCTTAAACCACATTGCCTAGCCCTTATCATACCTTTGTCTTAGAATCAATACTTAGTATTGATTCTAAGACAGAAGGTAAGGACTTTAAATTATAAAAAAGTGTGTGTATGTGCATCTGTATCTGAAAAACCCTGTCTAGTTTCTAGTTCCAGACACCAAACTTCTACTTGTAAAGTTAATTTTAAAAATAAATATATGCCATGTATCCCCTAAGGAGGTGAGCACGGAAAGACTATTGTGAAAACAAATCAACACTAATAAGCTGTCACAACTCCCAGGAAACTAGAAATCGCTGCCCCATACAATGAACAAATCCTTATAATATTCTCTTTAAGAGAGATTCCTATATCCATGTCCACATACGTGACTTATAAAAACCAAAACCACTGCCATAGAGATAGGCAAAGGGAGAAACAGAGAAAAACTACCAAAATTCAATGACAAAAAGCAAATCAAATGAACCAACAAGGTGTATGTGTGCCAATGGGTGTCAAATACCTAGCTAAAAATGGTTAAGGCTCTGAATCTAATCTAGATGGCAGAAAACAACCATTAATGACATAGTTTCAAGCTCCTCTATCCTGAACCATACAATGCAAAGGGTTTACACAATATAATGGAAAGAAAAAACTTAGGGCAGAGAGCTACCACCTGCTGAAACTTGACCAGGTCAAGGGAATTATGGGACACTCATAAATCATCTCCTGAAGACCTTACCTATATGATCTCAAGTATTTGTGTTATAAAGGCTATATACTCATAATGCATTTGATAACTTTTTTGGTTTTCCTAGTAGGTAGAGCACCAGATTTAATTCAGTAAGAACTGAGTTCAAATTCTGTTTCAGATTCTTAGTAGCTATAGTAAGTTTATAGGATAAAGGATTTGGCCATGGTTACACTAGGGGAACCAAAAGAGACATAACTGTTAGCCATCATTATCCTTATTTTTGCTGTGTATAGTGCTCATTCCTTACTCAAATTATATTGTGTATGCTTTATATTTATTTAAATCTACTTAGTAGTACATAAGCTAACTGAAGACAAGGACTTTTTTTTTCTCATCTTTTTTATCTCCAGCATTCAAACCCAGGGCTTTGCACATAGCGTATGCTTAGTACCTTTTTGTTATTGTTGTTGTTTCAGTTGTGTCTAACTCATCATAACCCTATTTGGGATTTTCTTGGCAAAGATACTAGGGTTTGCCACTTACTACTCCAGAAGAAACTGAGACAACCAGGGTTAAGTGACTTGCCCAGGATCACAAAGCTAGTGAGTGTCTAAAGCTGGATTTGAATTCAAATCTGACTCCAAGCCCAGAACTCTATCCAGTGAGTCACCTGGCTGCCCCTTGGATACCGTACTGTGCCTGATATATTTGTGTATATAAAGTGTTTTGAAAATAAAAGGGCTTGCTATACAAATGTCAGCTCTAACAACTGTTATTATGACTATCTCAGGGGATGTTCCTTTGGACAAAAGATACTATTATTATGGGGACACATCAAGGTATCATAGCCAAGACCACTGATCTTGGGGTCATATGATCTGGGTTCAAAACTAAGCTACAATACTTAGCTGTACATGTCAGGAAATTCACTTAATCTCTCCAAACCTCAGTTCCTTCATCTTTAAAATGGGGATAAGAATAATTGCTATATACAGAGTCTCTTGTAAAGAAAATGATGTGTTAACCTTAAAGTGCTTATATAAATGTGAGTTGTTATTGTTATTTCCCTTGAATAGCAATGGTGTAGAGAGAGACTGACATTTGACCGACATCCTATTCCTCACTGGTAATTTGCCAAGTCTATCCTCTGGAAAGCAGTAGCAGTGATGGCCTGTAATTCCCATTCTATTCACAGATCATTGATCTATAGTCAATGCAGTATGTCCAAGTGTTCCTATCCTCAACAGGCTTTATGGCAGCCCAGTGTCTCTGAAAACATTCATTCTTCCTGAGAAATATACACATTGGGTATATGCACTGCCATCAAGCTGAGGAAAAGAAAACAGCACAATCTAGGTAAGATCAATGCTTTCTGTTGGTGTTGTTGTTTAATGCAGATACCAAATTGCTATCAGGTGAAGTTATCATGTAAATAAACAGAGAGAAACAGATGGCTCCAGAGTGAATCCCAGGATTCCAGAGTACTGCTTATGTTATAAATGAAGAAAACATAGGACAACTCATTAGCAAAAAAAGCAGGGCCCTGGAGTGAAGAGCAGCTTGACAAATGGGGTTCATGTTTTTTAATAGTGCATAAAAAAGAGGTAAAAAGGCAACATTACCTCCACTGTTAGTTTTTGTTCAATGGAATGCCATCAATTCCAGTTTTCTAAATATACTCCTATGAAATATGTACTTCCAAAATATTCAAAGGAAGCATTTTCCAGTAGCATTAAAAGCAAGATATAACTGTGTACTTTTGGCGAGCCTGCCCTTAAGCTACAAGGGATATATACTTGGTTGTTTTTTTTTCTTTCAGGTTGAATAATATCTTTATAACTGTCTATATTTTTTAATGTATCTAAACATTATAAAAAACTATTTGGACCCAATTCTAATTGCTGGAAGTAGGATCCCAATGGAATCAGGATGTTATCTAACTTTTAGTTATAGCCCCTATACAAGCCCACACAATAACAGTAGAGAAAAAATTCACCTTCATATATCCTCTCCTGACCCTAGCCTTGGATTCAAGAAAGGCTAAGTACAGAGGTTATATGATAATATATATTTATATTATATATAATGGACCTCATTATATATAATATATAATATAATTTATATAATTATATATACATATATTGCTGATAAGGCAACCAAACATCCACTTTCCAGCTGAGTATAAATTCCTTTGGGTATCATTTGAACAATTCAATATTTTAGTGTAACATATAAAAAATCACACCATTATATAATATTTTAGAAAGCACTTTCTTCACAACAATTCTTTGCACTTGGGAGAATATTTTATAGGTGAGAAATTTAAGACCCATAAAGATTAAGTATCTTTCCAAAAGACATAGAACAAAATAGTGTAATACACAGGTCACAGGACCTGGAACCAAGAAGATGTGAGTGAAAACCCATTCTCAGATACTTATTTGCTATGTGAGCCTGGGCAGCCATGGTTTACCTCCTCTGCAGTTCAGTTTTTTCATCCATAAAATGGATATAATAACAACATCAATGTCTCAGCTTGTTGTGAGGATAAAATTAAATAATTGTGAAGTGTTTTGCAAACCTTAAAGCACTCTATAAATGTTAGCTAACTACTACCAGTAGTAACAACAGCAGCAAGAATAATACTAGAAACCAGAGTCCAAGATTTCTAACTCTGACTATTCCTTCCACTATGTATATTGAATCTAACATGATTCATCTAGTTTATTTCACAAGGAGTACTGTGACCTTAACCCTAAAGGAGCTTGAGTAAAAACCTAAATAAATAGGCTAGCTAAGGTTAGAGTGACTAATAAAATTCTCTATTAGAAGAAGAATTCTCAACTTCATTCAGTGGTTTGGTATTCTAGAGTTAGTTAAAATAAAAAAAAAAATTCTACCATAACTAAAAAAATATGATTTGGGAGTGGTAAATCATGAATTATTTAAATCTACATTCCAGAAAACACCTGGTATGAAAAGCAGACAGATCATAAATTAAGGAACAAAAGAAATAATTCAATTAGAACCAGTAAGAAAGTTACTGGTCTACATTAAGGGCCTTTACTAGGCAGTTGTTACCAAGTTAGCTATTTCTTTTCTGACCAGAAGCACAAGATACATATGCAATCACTCAGATGTCCTTTTCTTTTAAAAAATGTCTTTAATTCTTAAAATAAGATTAATTCCATGAGGCAAATTCTTTAGGTGGAAATTTTGGTTAGGTAAATATATTAAAGTTGCTATGGTTAAGTCAAGGAATAATTTCAATCTCTGAAAAAATGTTAATTACATAAATAACTTTTAGGGAACTCATTTCTGAATAGTTATCAGAAAATAGCAATAACAAGAGGGTAATTTTTTAAAAAAAATCTAGACAAACTAGGAAACTATTGTTATTATTTAAGTCATAATCAACCAATATGTCTTGGTACTTTCAATCATATTTTGAAAAATAATCTGATTCTTCTCTTAACAAATAAATTACAACATTCTATGAAAATTATCCATATCTCTCATATTTTAGAATACATTTTAGCAAATTTTCAATGTGCATGACCAAATAGATAATAAGGCTATATTGACAAATAATCAGTAGGGAATACACTTTTTAAACCTGTCTTCCCAGTAATGTTAGAGATTTGTTTTGCTCCATCCAAATACTTTTTCTCCATTCTTCTTAGAACTAGCAACATGTGAATAGATGATAGCTAATTATGGCTAAAAGTATAAATTATGACTAATGAACAGATCTAAGTCGGTTAGCCCACAAAGCAGCTAAAGCAATAACTTTATTTCATTAGCACATGTTAATCAATTGAACTAACGGATCACAACTTAGTTGCCCACAAAGAGGCAGTCTCAAAGAACTGGAAGTAATGCTTTTTCATTGTATTGCATTTAGGATCACATGCAAGAGGTGGCCTAGGATTCAGGAAGACCTGAATTTAATTCCTACCTCTGATACACACTAACTATGTGAGCATGGAAAAGTCACTTAAATTTTCAGGAATACAGACAATTCTCAAAAAATTAAAAATTCCAACATAATTTAAATTCCTTGAGGGTAAGAACTATTAAATATTTTTTTCTTTATATCTCCAGGGCTAAGAATAGCACATCTAGAATACTAGTGTTTAAGATGTAATTCGTTAATTGAATTACATTAATTTGTATATAGGTTGTTGATCAAAACCAGAAGGGAAAGTTTCCATGCATTGGAAGGAAGGAAGGAATGATGAGAGAAGAGAGAAGGAGGGAAGGAAAGAGAAGGAGGGAAAGGGAGTAAAGGAATAAAGGGAGGAGAGAGGAAGAAAGGAAGGAGGGAAGAAGGGAAGAAAAGAGGGAAAAGAAGGGAAGGAGGAAAGAAAGAAGGAAGATCATTTATACCAGGAGTTATTAATCTAGGGTTCATGAACATCTTTTAAACTTGAAAATTTTTATAACTTTATTTCAATAAATTGGGAAGAGAAACTGAAGACCTCACCCACCTCTCTGCCCAGAGAAGAACTCTGAAAATTGAATTACTTTGACTTCTCATTAGTATCCTGGTGGAATCTCATGAAATAGTTGATGGCAAACAAAATAGACCCATTGAGGAAAGACAACTTCAGTATGTTACAAGAAGTCCAACAGAATGCTATACCATGTCTAAAAGGGATTTTATAAATACCACACAAAGGGAAGAAAAGGACTTTGAAGCAAAGAGCTGAGCTACTACTACTCCTTTGCTACATGTGATCTCTAAGTTCTCTCTTTGATTCTGTCTGTTTTGGTAAAAGAGTATGATACAATTGTCTTTATTATATATACTATCTTAGTAAACACTTCTTTCTAAAAGCTAATTAAGCCTAACTGATCCATTGATATTAATTATTAATCAGTGGAGGGAACAGTCTAGTGCAGTGATTCCCAAAGTGGGAGCTACAGCCCCCTAGTGGGTGCTGCAGTGATCCAGGGAGGCAGTGATGTCCACAGGTGCATTTATCTTTCCTATTAATTGCTATTAAAATTAAAAAAATAATTCCCAGGGGGCTAATTAATATTTGGGAACCACTGGTCTAGTGGAATCTCATGGGCAATAGTATCAATTGCTCTCACATATACACACATAGGCATACAGATACACACATACACAGACATTCAAAAGGGTCCTCTAGAACCTTACAAACAGAAGTAGTAGTTTTTTTCTATGGGCCAAATCTATCCAATGGGGGTTAAGAGAATGAGCCCAGAATATGCACTATAAATGTAAATCTACATGTATGAAAACAAATATTTTCCTCTTCGTGAGGAAAGCAAGAGAACATAGACTCATTGAATATTATGTTTAGATTTTGCCTGTTTATGTTGCCTCTAAAAAATTCAGAAGAGAAAATGGTAGGACCTTTACTAAAGTAGTTTTGAAACTGCTCCTGAGACAAAATAAAGGTTATTAAAATGTTGTTGCCCCTTTGGGTGACAAAGGAAATGTAAGAGCAAAAGAGAGAAATGGCAATGGTAGAGTAGGAAAAATAAAAATATATTTTTATTAGTGGAAGATAATCAAGAAAGCTATGTTACATATGTGACCCCCACATTTCAGACAGTCATTATCTTTTCCTATTTGAGGTCATAGATTCAGAGAAATGGATTGACTTTGTTGATTCTATTAAACAAGAACTTTCAAGCTGTTTTACTAAAGGGGAAGCCCAGGTATATAGGGTACTAATGAAAGTGATTAGAGTAAGCATCTAATTAAAGGCTTAGCACTTCCAATAAGCTTGAAAACCATGAACATATGACTTCTAATTTGAAAAGAAGTTTTAGCGTAATTTCTAATTATCCTCAAGAGAGACAAGGCTGATAGTAAATTAAATAGGGACTGATAAATTGAAATTAGTGGGAAGATAGCAGTCTCTAACTACAGGTGTTTACATTTCTTTTAAATCTTGCTCCTCATTCTAATTCTATCATGCTATATCTCATAAACACTAGACAGTCATAGTGCTTATTTCATGAAAAATTCAATTTTAAGATAAAATATATGCAAATTTGGATGTTTACCATGGTCTTTTTTCTCCTCCCCTCTTAGCTATCTGCTAAATGAAATGATTTTTTAGTTTGGAATTTTATCCCAGGCTCCTATTTTTCTGGTATCAGGTACTTAAATGATAACTTGTGTGTAAGCAGCATATCAAGGGCATATGCCTTGGAAATCCTATTCCATGTCAGAAAATATCACAAGCACTAAACTAATGTAATTATTATGTACAGACATGTATGTTTACATATTTACATATTTGTGGATATATGTATGGAGAGAGAGTATCACAAGACATGGTTCATTCATCTCCCCTTAAAATGGAAATTTCTCTGATAATGATCAGAAAATTGATATAACTTAGTCTTACACAGTTTCTTGGGGCATTAGAAGATTAAATGAATTGTCCATGGCCAAAGAACTAGTTTGCATCTGAAGAACAGTTCAAACCAGGTCTTCCTGATTCCAAGACTGGCCTTTATCCACTGTTTTGTGTTGTCAATTTTTAAAAATTTAACAGAATATGGAATTATGAGAAAGACAAAAATTATTTCACAAAAGTATTCAACATAGAATTCCATTTAAACAACAAGCTGACCTACTGCATTCTAAATGGTTTAATTTACAAAAATTAAATTCACATGCAACTTTAAAAGGAAAACAACATACACCTGTTGCATAAAGGGAAGTCCACTTGCCTCTAATAAAAACCATCTGTGACATATTGAAGTTATATCAAAAGCAGTCATTCTTTCCATTAATTTCATTGAAGAGTGAGTCAGTCTTCTTTTTTCCTCCCACTCCCCCACCACCCTATCAGTAGTGATAAGTGGTAGTAGGTGGTCTGCAGGGTCTTTTGGGGAAACCATGGCTCAGATCAATGTTTAAGGAAATACTTGAGACCAGATTTTATGCTTTCAGGTGAGGCATTTCTAAGCTTTATATCTGATTGTTAGGTAGCCTCTTAAATTTAAACCTCATCTAAGAAGCTTAAAGAAAAACTTCGTCAGAAGCTAAAAAAAATGGACAGATCTGAGAGAGAATGACCAGCCTAAAATGAGTACATTTGAACAAATGACTTTTCATAAATATGCCCTTTTAATATGTAAAAGGGGACAAAATAATCAACATCTTCTGGCAGGTAACAACTACCATCTTAATACATTTCTATCTGACACAGAAACCTGTTAATGATGCCAGCATTAACATCAAATGGCTTTGATCAGCTCCACTGTGATGTAAAACATCCTAGCACAGCCATTGAATGGAAATAAGAACAAAACAGAAGAACTATTATGAGAGAAACAGGAAGATGGCATTCATGTCTTCAAATAAGGAAAGTTCAAAGAAATACAGAAAATGAAAAACAGAGTGGATTCCACCACTAAAAAAAAAAGTCTGCCAGAGGCTACATGATATCATATCTATACCCTTCAAAACAGAATCCTATCATTTTGAATTGTAACACACTTTCATTCTTCTCAACCTGCTGTGCCGTACCAAAAGATCTTCCTGACCATGCTCCATCACCTCCAGGAGAGACCTACAGGTAGATTTATTAACCTCTCAAGGGTCAGCTCAGGTCAAAGGATTCTATGGGAGCTTAAGGATTCCCTGGCTTGGTTATGCTTTATAAAGGCTCTGATTGTCTCTCTAGGTAAAGGCAGCTTCATAAATTTACAAAGCAAGTCTAAAAAGACTGGATTCCTACTCCTTAAGAGATCTCCTGAACAATAAATGGAATTCCCCCATCACTCAGAAGATGTATAAGGTCAGATATACAGATTTCTGTAGCATATTTTTGTCATGAAGGAAAATGTAATAATGAACTGTTTACAATTACATCACCTCTGCCCCCATGTGATACTGTAGAACAGAATTTACACATCTTTCAAAATCTAGGAACATTGAGTTCAATGTCTGTAAAACACTCTGAGCTCCTCAAATGAAAATAGTGTAGTACTTTACATGGTGATATCTTTTATTGGTATAGTAAAATCCCATTTTTATGGAATAGGTTGGGACCAAGGTCATTCTGTAAAAACTGATTTTACAGAAAATGGAAATTGGCCATTTGCCTTAATAATTTTATTGAAAAAAATATGCCATTCTACTTGAATAATGTTGGGAGAATTCCCTCATTTTCATTTTACTACTTAGAACACACAAAAACACAATAAAATGTTATATTAAAGCCTTAGAAAGTGTCACTTAAATCTTTTTTATCAGCCTCTTTCATATAGTAAAATCATCTTTCAGTTGCATTTTTATGCGGAAATGAGATTTTTTTGCCATAATAATTATTGCCTATTTGGCTTCACAAGGTTGCTGTGAAAATTAAATAATGAAGAATTCAAACACAAATATAAAGTTAGAAGTTAATTTTAGAGGTCAGAAGGTACAGCTAGATAGAAGAATGATGGGGGACATTGTGCTTAGTACATTAAAAATAGCAACCTTCACCTCCAACTTAATATGTACATCAGCCATCTATATTGTATTCCCATATATTAAACCTGACCCACTGTATCATGGTGGTTTTATCTAATTTGTTATTGCTACTTTCTCATCAAAGGATGAAAGTTTTATGGATTTAGAATAGAAGGGGATCTCAGAGACCAGCTAGTAGAATCTTTTCATTTTATTGTTGAGGAAATTGAGGCCCAGAAATAGCATCAGAGACATAATGTTAATGTTAGTCCTCCATTTCTAGTCATTGCTCTTTTCACCATACCAAACATCCTCTATTCCTTCCTTCCTTCCTTCCTTCCTTCCTTCCTTCCTTCCTTCCTTCCTTCCTTCCTTCCTTCCTTCCTTTCTTCCTTCTTTCCTGCATTAATTCATTTATCCAACACTTAAGAACCTTCTATGTAGAAGATATCAATCCTTCATTCATTTATTCATTCATATNTTCCTTCCTTCCTTCCTTCCTTTCTTCCTTCCTTCCTTCCTTCCTTCCTTCCTTCCTTCCTTCCTTCCTTCCTTCCTTTCTTCCTTCTTTCCTGCATTAATTCATTTATCCAACACTTAAGAACCTTCTATGTAGAAGATATCAATCCTTCATTCATTTATTCATTCATATATTCAATTGACTTAAAAAATCTTATATTTTGTCTTAGAGTCAATACTGTGTATGGGTTCCAAGGCAGAAGAGCATGAAGGGATAGGCAATTGGGGTTAAATGACTTGCTCAGGTTCACACAGCTAGGAAGTCTGAGGCCAGATTTGAACCTAGAACCTTCTGTCTCTGGGCCTGGCTCTCAATCCATTGAGTCACCTAGCTGCCCCCAATTAATTTTTAATATGTTTGCTGTCACAGAGAAATATGAAGTTCAGATGAGACCTAGACCCTTCCTTAGATGTAGCAATTAGATTCTAGGATAATTTGTAGAAGTACATATATTAAGAATGTCTGGGTGAATTGATATTTGCACTGATAAAAGGAATGGTCATGTAGGTGAGTAAAGGGATGCCTGTATCTCCTTAATTTAAGAAACATTTTCCACACGTAAAGGTCCTTTTGATTTTCTTTTGTTCCACCACCAGGAATATGTAACCACGAAGAACACCAGTGTAAAAATGGTACCATTAGGTCTGTGCTTGACCATACTCCCTTGGTTCCACTAATCACTCATTTACTATCTAAATCTGGGCACCCCTCCATGAACACCTAAATACATACCTCCCCATGATTAATTGTTGTTTATTGCTTCTAAAATCTCCAAGTTCACTGAAATATTTCAGATACCTAGTATTACTCTGGATTGTTTGTATAGAAAGATTGGCAGGACCACATCATGCAAAGAAAACACCTTCTGCATTTGTCAAAGATTTGCAATCCTTCTTCCCTCATAATAAAATCAGGGGATATAGTCCCTGGACAGTTTTTTTTTATTATTTATGTTCTTGAGAGAGCAACATTATACTATCGTGTTCCACTCTTCTACCTTTGCTATTGGATTAGGAAAACCACAAGTAAGCTAATAGTCTATGGTGAACTCTGCTAAAGACTTTCACCTGAAGACCAATTAATATTGGAATCTTAATATCCCACCACTCTAACTTCAGAATAAACAGAGATATTATTGAGGAGTCATGATAATTCCTAGGGGTAACTTCATGTAAGAATAACGCTATAGAAACTAATGATACAAAACCTGGATGGAAGTATTTTACATTAGACTAAAGTTACACTTAAACTAAATTTTATTTCTTGTGTTTCTCAGTTTCTATACCTTTCCTTCTGTCCATATATCATATATATTTCCTATTTATCCAAAGCTCAAATTGGTAACTTTTTCCTAAACAATTCTTTTGTTTCTAACTTTGAGGATAGGCTACAATCCCTTATCAAACATTTCTAGACTAAATTAACATCAACAGTTTGTTGAGTTATTAATTTACATTTTACAATCTGCCCAAGTCTATTCCCTTTTCTTTGAACTTTCTAAATACTATTACCAAAAAAAAAAGGTTTAGCATAAGGACCCAGAAATTCATACTTCCATCCAAAGAATGGCCCAAATGAATTGAGAAAGGTGTGTGACATGTTTAACCACCAGATAGATAATGACTATTTCTTTTTGGAGGTAGAGGGAAAGAGGCATAACAATTAATTCAGACCACCTCCTAAAGAACAATAGTGTTTTGCATTCTTACCAATAGAGAGAGTACCCAACATTTTATTGAGAAGTATAGAATAATTACTTTTAAAATAACAAAAGAGGTAACAAGGCTGAGTAGATAGTAGTGAACTTTGGATCCAAAAAGTTGTTGTTTAGCCATTTTCACTTGGGTGTGACTGCAGTGTTTTGCCATTTCCTTTATCCAGCTTATTTTACAGATAAGGAAACCAAGGCAGATAAGGTGAAGTGACTCTAAGGGACATACAGTCATTAAGTGTCTGGAGCCAGATTTGAACCCAGGAAGATAAATCTTCCTGACTCTAAGCACAGAACTCTATCCATTGTGCCATGACCCAGGTTTGAGTATTGCTACTGAAACATGTGTAGCAATAGCAACACCTTTAACTTCTCAGTGCCTCAGGAAATTTTCAATGAGAAGCATCAGAGCAAGCACTGATTTATATTAATAAGGGAATTTTTTCACAGATAATTCCCTACATCTTTTAAATCATAGGTCCAGTCCAAAAGTTATTAATACTAATAATATTTTAACTTACATAATATTTCAAATATCTCAAAGTTCTTTTACAGCCTCTCTTTTATACAAATTAACTCATTATTTCAAAGAAGCTACATTCATATGCATTAATCTGAAAAGCATTATCGTGGTGGTTTTATCTAATTCATTATCACCACATTCCCTTATTAGAGCAAGAAAGCAGAGAAGGTAGTACTTCTGTGATGTCAGGGCCCTGAACTTAAAACACTAACTTCAAGGAGAGCCTTATACTTCCAAAAATGTAGCCCTTGTCTCCCAATCCAACCACACTGTCTCTGATGTTTATATCACTGTTTCTTGGAGAGTTTCTATATGTCCTGTGAGCAGACCATGAACAAAAGACTAAAAGCCCAGAGCCATGGAGTATTCCAGGGAGTCCGGAAATCCAACCCACATGGGGACTTCAGTCAGAAGCAGTGCCAACAAAGATAGCTAAGATTTTTCCACACTGTGGCTAAGAGTTCCAAAGAGTACTGTAAGCTTGGCAACAAGTACAAGTTTCTCTTGTTTCCTACAACAGGCGGAATTGAGGTTAAGTAGCTTCCTTGCTATGAAAAAGCCAAAGCATAGATCTAGGGGCATTCCATTAGCTAGACCCATCAAAAATTAATATCTGAAATATTTTGAAAGGTACTCATTCCATTGGAACAATCTGAATGTAATAATATACTATGCAAGTTCAGGGTCACCAATTCTTCCCCACTCTTATACCTCTCATGCCTACACAGAGAGGAAGATTTAGGATTGTCAACATGTTTAACGAAAAATTAATTCACATCTCTATACTACTTTAAGGTTCTCAAAGCCTCTGAAGGAAATAATGTATGTATTCTTTTTGTTTTGTTTTGTTTTTAGAATCAGTACTGTCTATTGGTTCCAAGGCAGAAGAATAGTAAGGTCTAGGCAGTGGGGATTAAGTGACTTTCCCAGAGTCACATAGCAAGTGTCTCAGGCCAAATTTGAACCCAGTACCTCCTGGGTCTCTAGACTTGGCTCTCAATCCATTGAGCCACCTAGCTGCCCCCATGAATGTATTCTAATCCTCATTTTATGGAGGAGGAAAGAAAGTCTCAGAGAGGTTCAATACCGTTCTTATGTGTGTATATACATATATACATACTATATAAGACATATACAGATATTTGTCATGTTATCTGTATATTTGTGTATAGATAGTTATAAATATTCTAGTCATTTATAACTTACTTGTATGTAGGTTAACATATAGGAGAAAGGTGGAAAATGTACTAAATTTCTCCCCAACCCTTCCATTTCTTTACAGAAGTGAAGTTTCAGAGAGAAGA
The DNA here is from genome assembly GCF_016433145.1 of Gracilinanus agilis. Classification (NCBI taxonomy): domain Eukaryota; kingdom Metazoa; phylum Chordata; class Mammalia; order Didelphimorphia; family Didelphidae; genus Gracilinanus; species Gracilinanus agilis. The sequence continues at coordinate 287,783,841 of NC_058133.1, forward strand.
AATTTTTCCCTGAGAAAAATGGAAAAAAACACAACCTACCAATTAGAATGGTCTAATAAGAGAACTAGTTGCCTCAGGAGGTAGTTTACTCCTGATTGCTGGAAGTCTTTGAGTGAAGGTCAGATGACCAGGATCTCCCATTGCCCTCATAGACTTAGAGCTGGAAGGCACATCTGAGACTTTCTAGTTCATCCTGTTCATTTGACAAATTAACAAAATGAGACTCTGAAAGGTTAAATGATTTGACTAAAAGGAACCAGGTAGAGAGTAGCAGAATTGGGATTTAGATCCAACTTCTGTGACTTCATATCCTGCATTCTTATTTTCAACTTATACCATGTTGCTTTCATTGGTTAGAGGTGTTAGAAGATCAAATGTCTTATTCATAGAACAGCAAGAAAGCCAGCGTCATTGAATGACAGAGTATGTGAGGGGTAAGGTGTAAGAAGATTGGGAAGGAAAGAGGGAACAAAGTTATGAATGGTTTTAAAAGTCAAAGGATTTTATATTTGATTCTGGAGGGAATAGAGAGAGCAACTTGAGTTCTTTGAAATAAGAAGTATATTTTTAGATTCAGGTCAAACTAGATGACTTTTGATGTCCCTCCCTTCCAACTTTAATATTCTGTGTTTTTTGAAACCATTTCAACCTTGGACTATGACTAAAGCAAACAGCTGCTTTAATAATAACATTGGCATTTATATCACATTATAATGTTTGCAAAGTACTTTGCAAAGGTCACTTCTTTTGTGTCACTCAAAAATTCTGTCAGGTGGGTACTCCTGGTACTCATAATTGAGACTACTGAGGTTCAGAGACGTAAAATAAGTAAGTGGTCCTTGGTCATATAGCTTAAGTAGCAGAGACAAGATTTAGGACCAGTCTCTCTAACTTTAAGTCAAGCATTCTATCCACTATACGAGCTTTAGAATTCTTACTTGCTATTGCAATGGAGAATCATGCCCTATAATGGTATATTCCCACATAATGAAGCTAAAGAGCCTGCATCTGAGAGTGTTGTGATGACATCTAATCCAAGTGCCTCAGAGAGAAATTTTAGTATGTCTAAACAGTGGTTCTGGTCCACTAACCATGGATCTGATAGGCTATGGAGGCATTCAAAAAGGATTAAGTTGGTTAGTCTTCCTACCTAGTCTTTTTGGCTGCTCTGCTCTTGTTTGACCCTTCAGTCATAGCAACCAAGCGAGAGAAAATATTTTATGAATGATAACTATGGGTGTTATTAATTCATTGTATTTTTTTACTACCCCATTAACAGATCAGATATAGTTTTCTATTCCTTCCCAGATGTATGTCCTTTTGTTATTTATTATTTCTTTTTATTAATTTATTTTAATTTTAATATATTTATTTATAACCTAAGTTATTTATTTTGCTGGTATATTATTCCATATTCTACTGCAATATACCTTTAAATCAAAACCACACACATATATATATATAATCTGCCAATAAAATCCAGCTCTCATTTTGCCTGTAGATGAGGTCATTTTTATTCTAAAAACTCCAAGCTTGTTTACTTACTGGGTAAGATCACAACATCATCGCCTGGTGATGGGGTCGTGTGATTGTATCCACCCCATCCCTCTTCCACTCCTTGCCATGTTCCAGGATGGGACCACTTTAAAATGGACTTTGGTACATCAGATGGAACTACAAACCAAAAGGAACATAATAAAAATCTCAATAAAATTATAACTTGCCACTTCTACAGTGTTTTCTGTGACTGTCATCACTTACACAACTGGTCATGTTTTGATCTCTTATGTTTCAGAGGTGTCTCTTAGAAGATTACCATGGTGCAGATGCTCATCACCTCTCACTTGAACTATTAGAATAGTCTACTAATTGGACTTCCTACCTCAAGTCTCTCCCCAGTCAAGGCTGTCCTCCACTCAGCTGTCAAAGTGATTTTTTTAAAGTGTTAAATCTAAGCATGTTACCTCCTATTCAATGGATTCAAGTAGCTTTCTATTGCCTCCAGAATAAAATATAAAATTCTCTTTTTGCTTTTTGAAACCATCCATAAACTGGATTCTTTCTATCTCTCCAGTATTCCTACACTGTAACAGCCCCCCCCACACACACACACACATTCTGTCATCTAATGATGCTGACTTGTTTGCAATTTCTCAAACAAGACATTCCCAACTTCAATAATTTTTATTGGCTACATTTGGAACTCTTCCTCTTCCCATCTCCTCCTCCTTGCTTTCCTATATTCTTTCAAGTCCCAGCTAAATTCCTGCCTCTTAGAAGAAACCATTCTTCCTTAATCTTAATGATTTCCCTCTAAGATTATCTCCAACTTCCTTTGTATATATCCTGTTCGTCCATAGCTGTTTGCTCATCGATGTCCCCCAGACTATAAGCTTCTTGACAGAAAGGGCATATGTGTGCCTTTCTTTTTTTAAAGCCTTTATCTTCCATCTTAGAATCAATATATATTTGTTCTAAAGAGAAAAGCGGTAAGGGTATGGTGGTGAAGTGACTTGCCCGACATCAACACAGCTAGGAAACATCCGAGATTAATTTTGAAATCCAGGACCTTCTATCTCTAAGTCTGGCTCCCTATCTACTGAGCCACCTTGTTGCCCCTTGCCTTTCTTTTTGTTCTCCGCACATAGCGCAGTGCCTAGTACATGTTGAGGCTCACTATACTCTAGCCAACTGGCTGACTAATTGCTATATCCCACATCTCATCTATACTCCAAACTATTTTATACTCTCTTTTACCTCTTGATTGAACTAGTTTAAAAATCTCTTTACTGGATTCCCTCTCTCTAGCAGCAACTCTCTCCAATTCATCTTCCATGTAGATGGCAAAATGAACTTCCAAAAACACAGGGTTCTTGAATACTCCCTTGTTCAAAAATCTTTCATTGACTACTTCTTGCCTCTAGGATATAATCAAAATTCCTCAGTATGGTATTTTAAAACATACCACATTCTGGCTCCAACTTAATTTCTAAATTTATTTAACATAACTCACCTTCCCATATGCTACAGTCCAGCAAACTATCCTTTTTTGGTATTTTTCCTTAATTCAGTATTCAAACTCCAGCCTTCTATTGCTTTGCTATCCTCAATTATTGGAGTATAGTCTGTCCTAATGTCACAGTGGTCTCTTAGATACTTAAATTTCTTTTACAATTCATGTCAGGTGCTTCTTACCTGAAGCCTTCCTTGATCACTCCAGTTGCTAAGGCTCTCTTCTTTCTTAAAGTACCTTTTAAATAACTTTCCTGTATATAAGCTTACACCAAATAGAATGAGAGTGCCTTTATGACAGAGGTTATTTTATCCCTATATTTGCAACCTGGGAGACCAACACAATGCATGGCCCCTAATAATGTACATCAAGTGATTGTTGATTGATAAACTAATTCCTGATTCCAAGGGCAACTCTCTAAGTCAAACTGCTTCCCCCAAAAAATATGATGAGCATTATTATCCCCATTTTATTAAAGTTTTCCAGAACCTGAAAGTCAGAACATCTGGACTCCTTAAATAATGGTCAACTCAAAATATTTCATAATGAATAAGTGATATATATATAAATAGATATATACATACATATATATACATATATAAATATGTCCTTTATATAACCCTATAAAATGGGAATATAAAAAACAACTTAATAACAAATGAGTGTTATGTATATATAAATGTATACTCACACATATATACACACATATACACCTGTACATATATGTGTGTATATCACTCATTTATTATGGAATGGTTTTTTAATATTCCCATTTTATATGTGTATATCCCCAATAAAATGAGGATTGCCTCATTTTATAACAAATGAATACCAGCAAAATTGTTTTTCCACTTTACTTATCTATCTCTTGTTACCTAGTTCTTTATGGACGTGAACCTTACTTCACACAATACTAAGGATTCATTTAGATTTCTGGAAGGGTTTAGAAACTTAGGCAAGACAAAAATATACCTTTATTTTCATTATATTTTATGTCTTTAAAAATATTATGTGAAAGGGTTCTTAAGATTCACTAAATTTCCATGACAGTTCATGTTGCAAAAGAAGGTTAAGTATCAATGCACTATATATACCACAATGAACTATAAATTTTTAAGTTGAATTCTACCAGCCAAAATGCACCATCTCTCCAAATTGCTCTTCTGTGTATTTCATTCATTCAGAATGACTTGCTGTTGAATTTGTCATTTAATATGTTTGTTAAATAAATGCTTTATGGTTACAATCTATCCTTTTAAAAAAGGGTAAAATAGATTCCCCTTTACTACACTGAATAGAGAGCTGGCTCTTTTGAGATTGTTTGAATCTGATTGCTTTGTGGCAAATAGAAGGACATGGACAGAAGTTGCAAAAGCAGTGTGGATGTAGATGGGTTTAGAATTGTTTCCTTGAAGAAGAAATCCACTTTGATGAGATGACAGATACATATGAGTTTTTGAATATTTTATTTGCATATATATGTACACAAACAAAAACATACATTTGTCTTTGAATATCCAGTGCCTAGCACATTCTAGCATATATGTGTGTGCATGTTTGGTGTATGTGTATGTGGGTACATCTAAAATGATTACTTTTTTGCAGCTCCAGTTTTATGACACATCTATTAACATTCATTTTACTGATATGGTACACATGCCTGTGAAATAACATGCCTCTGACTATACAGCTTATATAAAGCATAATACAGGAAAAAGACAAGTTTTATACACTCCAGTTGAATTTCATAGACTAATGACTCATAATCTTCATTATTTAAAATCATCCATTATCTAAATGCCTATAAATTTCCTTCTGACAATTGATTTGGCTGAACATTGGTATTAGAGGAAAAGGACATGATAACACAAGAGGAAGATGCTTTGAAAGTGAAGACTGGAGAAAAAAATAGTAAGAATAAGACCTTAGTTGTCTAATGATTGAATATTGCAATGCAATGGCCCACATTTCCCTTTTTTGACTTTTGGGCCTCAACATAAACCTCACTAACTGATGTAGATTTGAGTGATTGAGAAACCATCTGGATTCAAGGCGTAAAATAAAGTAAGAAACCTATGCTTTTAGGCATTATGGGTCCTTCTGATTATTTTGTGGAACCTTCTTCAGTGCAAAAATTATCAGAAAGGGCCAGGACAGAAACCACCTTTGAATATAAAACTTTTTAAAATAATTCTAAGTCATAGGAAAAGAAATGGAAATGATGATCATAAAGATGAGAGATAGAGAAATTCTGAATGGGCCAATGCAATTTACAATAGAAAATACTCATCTCAGTAATGGAGGGGTTGATATTATATTGGTTCAATAGAAAGAACAATGGATGTGAAGTCAAAAGATCAACCTTCAAATTCTGCATTTGATGCTTACTACCTCGGTGATCTTGGATAAGTTACTTAACCACCTTAGGCATCAGTTGTTCATTTGTTTCATCTGTAAATTGAGGGAGTTGAAGTAGATGGCTTTGGAAGTTTCTTCAAACTCTAGTTCTGTGATCTTATGATATATTGTATATTGTTATAATTAATGTTAACTTCTTTCAGTCTTTTATAAAAGAAAATGTCACATCTCAGATAAAAAAGAACTCATCTCTAACTAACTATAGTGTTAAATGTCTAGGAATTTCAGGAAAGAAAAAATATCAACCCCTCATCCCTCTTCTGGTTTCCTAGCTAAAACATCATGAAATTCTTTAACTTCCCATTTAGGCTCTCCAATTGTTATTGCCTTCCCCTGTCCCTGAAGAGACTGCCTACACTGTTTCCATAGAAAGTCATTTGCTTTCTTGCCTTGTCTTTCCTCTCTATCCTTTTAAAATTTCACTTTAAGTAAATTTTAAGGAATAAATTCCAGCTGAATTTTTTTCTTTTAATGTATTTAATTTGAAATGAGAACCAATAATTCATTGATTTTGAGTGAATCTGTCTTTTTTCTAAATAGTGCATGGAAGTCAATGTAAAGATATACATTCCAATTTATAAATGAGTCAATGCCTATATATTATCTTAAGATATGTATGAAAAGTATTTATTTGTGGTTTTCAATTATTGCTTCCACATTGCTTCAAAAAATAAATATTTTTCTCATGCTTTTTTGATATGCAGTCATGTACATTATGATTGTTTTTTACAATAAAATTAATGTTAGATATGGAAATGATAGAATTGGCATATAATAACTGAGTTCAAGTATGGGGACCTGAGAAGGCAAAGGAATGATTGAAGGAAAATCCTCCCTTCTTGTTAATAGACCAGAACTTACCTGGAGTTGCTGGAATAATTCTTTCCTTCACCAAGAGGGTAAGATTAACTTGGCCTTCACCTGAAACTAAATTCATAGAATAAGGACTTGGAGATGAAACCAATAACCTCAGAAATATAAATATAATTTCTGAGAAAAGCAAATATATGATCAATTTAACATTCTCTACCTTCCTAACCTCTATTCTTTTTATCTTTTGAACAGATAATTGAAACAAACAAACAAGGACAACAACAAAACCCTTTCTCCAGTTTTAGTCCCTAATGGTTAATCTAATGATTGGTTCTCAACATTTTCTTTTTATTTTAGCTGAACAAACTAAATTGCCACAGGGTCTCCTAAACAAATAGCCTTAAAACAATAAGAAACCTTTAGCCATATGTTTTTTGAAAAACCAATGGTGGCCAGCAGGGCATGTTACCCATTCTATTACTTTTCTACCAATCAGAAAGCTTTGTTTTTGTGTCTAATGTACCTTCCACCAATTGTAGTCCAGATTACCCATAAAATGTATTCCCTCTACCTTTAACCAAATCATCCTTTCTAATGAAGGCTCTTACTTCCTCCTCTACCCCCCTTTCTCCTCTTATCTTCCAAACCAACCGAGCACATTTAAAAGGCCTGGGGTTCATTAATTTTAAGTGTTCAATAAATTAGTGGAAATAATCAAAAGGCCTGATTCTTTCTGATAATGGCAATTTGATGTCAGTATAAACCAGTAGATTAAGCTGGGAGCATATGCTTCTTTGCCAAGTGAGGCTGCTATAATTAAATAGTGAATGCATCTACAAGGTGCTCTCACGCCTGATTAATTAGTAATCAGGTGCTCAGTCTTCAACGACACCTTGTCTCTCATTGGTTAATTACATCTCTACCTTGTCAGAAATCATGGGAACCAGGACCTAACATTTATGGAGGTACTTGGACTACTGGAACAAGGTCAGGCAGAAGACCCATGTCAGTTTGTACCTGTCTACCACTGTAATCTCAAAACATACCCTTCACTAGAGCATGAAATAGGGAGAAAATAGCTTTTAAATTCTTAAGTGTAGACTTTTAAACATTAAAGCAAGAAAAAAAATTAATTAAGTCCCTTGGGCCAGAAGAGATCCATTCTGGGTCTGTCTAAGGTCCTTACCACATTATTTTCAACCCTCCTTCCCCTTCTATTCATTGTTTCCATTTTAAGTTCCATTTAAACATAAAACTGTTAATGTCTATATTTTCCTATATATACTACCGTTTCCTTCCTTCCTTTCTTTCTTTCTTTTTTCTTCCTCCCTCCCTCCATCCCTCCCTCCCTTTCTTTCTTTCTTTCTTTCTTTCTTTCTTTCTTTCTTTCTTTCTTTCTTTCAATCTTTCTTTCAACCTTTCTTTCAACCTTTCTTTCAACCTTTCTATCTTAGAATCAATTCCTTGTATTTGTTCCAAGGCAGAAGAGTAGTAAGGGATAAGCAGTGAGGATTAAGTGATTTGCCCAGTCACACATCTAGGGTCTGAGGTCAGATTCGAACTTAAGACCTCCCCATCTCTAGGCTTGGCTCTCAAACCACCTAGCTGCCCCCATACTATAACTATGCAAGATAAGGTACATTGTCTTTCAAATGTCTCTTCCTTTCCTTAGGCTTATTTCTACCATAAAGTCTTTACTTATATTAATCCATCCTCATGGTATCCTGTCCCTCTTCTCTCTACCTGCTCAAATCTCATTTGTCTTTTAGGGTTCCATCTTCTTCATGTAGCCTCCCTCCAGTAAGAGACATGGAAAGGAGAGTCAGCAATTCAAAAGACCCTTGCTCTCATCCCAACCTCTTCAATTAGTGTATGACCTTGAACCAACCCCTTAACTGCTAGGACAATTTCCTCCTTTGTATTATGAACATTTTAATAATGCCAATTCTCATCATTTTATAGTTGAAAATTCTTTGAAGACCACAATAATTATGCAAATATAGGGTATTCATATCAAAATGACATACATATCTGGCCATGAATATACCTCTATGTATATATAACATCTTTCTCAGAATAACTCAAAGTTCCTTACAAACATCAAGTAATTCAAGCTAAAATGTACCATGCAAGAGAAAATATATGAATGGGGAAGAAACATTATTTTCATGAAATGAAAAAAAAATTCAAATTAAAACAGAGAAATTAAGATACTTATCAAAGATAACTTCAAGAGGACTAATAATATAAAACTTAATCCACTGATCTTTCCTTTCAGAATATCATATGTCTAGTAATGTGAGCTAAGTTCCATTGGAAAGCTATATGATTATTGATCCTATCTTTGTCCTGCTCCTTTGGGCACTCATTATAACTCTCCAATCTGTGTGAATATAACACTTTCCTTAGCATTTGGTAGATGCACTGGGTGTCATCCAGGTCCAGAAGAGACCTATTTAACTAACCTGATAGTTGTAAAAATACTATGACAGCAAGCTGACCCTCATGTCCTAAATTCAGAACTGTTTTATTGAATAATTTGAAGAGTCCATGTAATTCTAACATAAATAAAAGGAAGAAGAGAGTAAAAATGTAGATAATTCTGACTTACTATATCTTCTCGATTTCTTTCCCAGGAGGATAATAAGTCACTGAAATGCCCATTCTTCCTAACTACTTTTTCCTATTTTTCCCAAATCTCATAAGAGGCCAGGAATGAAGCAAAGGCCAAAAATAGAGTGCCAAGAAATCTTTCTGCACAACCACAGGAAAGCCTGGTGGCCACTGGAATCACAAGCTTTTGTAGGCAACTCAATCAACTTAACCATTTTGAAAGAGCTTTGAACCTACAAATGATGTACGCCCTTTACAATTTAGGGAGTATAGTGAAGAGAATGAAAATCAGTGACTGAAGGTACTGACTACAGGGGAAAAATTTAAAGGATTATACTTGCTTTGTGATATGTATATGTTTTCTTAGTTCTTGTGATTTCTGATTTTGTATTTGTAATGCGAGAACACTTAATCTACCTTGTTTATAAAAAGAGACCCAATGTAGTTGATCCATCCCAGAGACTGAAAGAAGATCATCTATTCCTCAAAAAATAAAAGTAAATCTCTGTGCCAATTAGGGGCCTAATTACTCTTAGGAGTTCGATATAAACTAAGCTAAGGATAAACATAGACTTTCAGGGGGTTGAGGATTTGGGATGGGAATGAAACATCCCATGAAAACAGTCTCCAGAAGCAGGTTACAAAGAGAGAGGTTCAATTAGATGTGATGTTGGTGGTTAAAAGGACTATAAGAAGGTAAGCTGACTATAGGGTCTTCTTTAAGAAACTGGAAAAAAAAGAAATAGTTCTATGTCCCTTTAATCTAAGTCCCATCCTGCCTTTTTGGAAGAAATACTTATCTTTCTATGAGGAACAATGAGGGTAAATTTAGACATTTATTCAGACATAGTGACAAGAACTCAGAATTTCAAGCAGCAATCTCAGGATTGTCACTTATTACATGTGTGGCCATAATCAAATCACTTCCCATCTATGGATCTCAGTTTCTTTATTTTAAAATTTAAAAAAAGGTTTTATTGAATTTCTCTAATGTTATATTCAACTCTAAATTTAATGCTTTTGTGATTGAATTGAAGTATAAGCACAAGTTGGGAGATCTCAGGCACAAAGGAGCATGGTATTAAAAGATTAAGTACCTTAGAATTAATTTAGAACAATAACATCATTTTATAGATGATGAAAGTAAGACCCCCTCCCCCAGAATTAAAGTACTTACCCAAAGTCACACTGGTTCTAAGTGGTACAGGCAGGATTTAATTCTATGGTTCCCTGAACCCAAATCTAGTTCTAGATGAAAAACTATTTCCCCTTCAAAGTTATGTTCTAACTTTGATAAAATGATTCCTTCTATTAAATTGTAAGGTATTTCCCCTTCCATATGTCAACAGTTTGATCACTAAGAAAAGGCAGATAAAAACTTTGGTATAAGAAAAAATATGAACTCAATATGTGAAGAAATAGTTTCTAAGATAAAATAATAAAAAACCTATTTACTTAAATATATGAGAATTAGAACATTTCCTCAATATATTCATGGTTAAATGATGTGAATAATGTTTCACAAAAAGATAAAAGGGCGTCTCCAACTCTATGAAAAACTACTACAAATAACTGGTAATATAAGAAATGCAAATTAAACCAGTTACTGAGTTCCAGCTCATACCCATTAACTTGAAAAATATGGCAAAAAAGGTGAAAAAGCAATATTAAAAGGGCAATGGGAACACAAGTTGACTAGTGCACTGATAGTGAAGTTGTGAATTGGTTCAGCCACTGTAGAAAGCAATTCTGGAACAATATGCAAAAATGTCTTTAAATTGTACCTATCCTTTGACCCAAAGATGGCACTACTAGATATATGAACTCAAAAGATCAAAGAAAGAAGGAATCAATCAAAATGTACAAAATTATTCATAGCATCACCTTTTTTTGAAACAATGAACGAGAAATTAAGGGAGTACCCCTCTTTTGGGGGATTGCTGATTAAAATTACAATATATGTCCTTCATTGAATATGGTGCCATAAGAAATGGTAAAAGGGATAAATTGAGAGAAACCTGGAAATACTTATATGAAATGATACAGAATGAAGGAAGCAGAGTCAGAACAGTTTATACAAAGACTAAAATTGGAAAATAGGAAACTGAGGGAAAAGTTTACAGCAAATTTCTCTGATAAATGTCTCATTTCTTAAACATAGAGGGAACTGAGCCAAATTTATAGACACACACACACACACACACACACACACACACACACACAGAGAGATATTTATATAAACAAGATATATTTTCCAGTTAATAAATGGTCAAAGGATATGAACAGGCAGTTTTCTGAAGAAATAAAAGCTACCAATAGTCACATAAAATGCCCTAAATCACAACTGTATGGAGAAATCAAAATTAATTAAAACAATTCTGAGGTACTACCTCACAGTAATCGGATTGGCTAGCATGACAAAAAAGGAAAATAACCAATGTTAGAGAGGATGTGGAAAAGTTGGAAAACTAATGCATTGTTGATGGAGTTCTGAACTAATCCAATTATTTTGGAGAAAAATTTGGAACTATGCCCAAAGAGCCATTAAATTGTGCAAACTCTTTGACCCAGCAATATCACTATGAGGTCTGTATCTCAAAGAGATCAAAGAAAAGATGGCAAAGAATTGGAAATTGAGGGAATGCCCAATAATTGGGGAATGGCTGAAAATTTTTGGCATATATTTTTGATGGAATACTATTGTGCTATCAGAAATGATGAAGATGGTTTCAGATAAACCTAGGAAGACATATAAACTCATGCAAAGTAAAGTGACCATAAACAGGAGAACATTGTACACAGTAACTTCAATATTATAAGGATGATAAACTGTGACCTACTCTGATCCAGACAATGATCCAAGACCATTCCAAAGGATGCATGATGAAAAAAAATGCTATCCCTCTCCAGAGAGAAAACTAATGAACTTTAAATGCATATTGAAGCATTTTCAAACTTTTTTTGTCTGTGCTTTCTTTTGCAATGTGCCCAATATGGAAATATGTTTTGCCTGACTTCACATGTAAATGATATCAAATTTCTTGCCTTCTCAATGAATGGGGAGAAAAAGGAGGAAAGGAGAGAATTTCAAACACATTTTTAAATGCATGTAAAATATATATTTGAGATATATATGTGTACATATATGTAGATATATGTACACACACACACACACACATATATATATATATATAAGATAGAAACCTAAAAAGTACAACAATGAAAATAAAAGCAACTTTGATAATTTTGAGAACTCAATACAGCAATTACCCAATATGACTACAGTGGGCTGAGGATTGAAGCAGGATTCCTTCTTGACATAGAGATGATTGGCTAAAGACGAAGAAAGAAACATTTTCAGAGAGGACCAAGTTATGAATTGGTTTTATCTGATGATCCTATTTGTTACAGATTACTTTTCTATTTTTGTCAAAGGCAAGATGTTAGTGATAGAAATTCATAAAATAAAAGTCATAAATTTGGCATTGAAAAGAACCCATTGAAAGAGAGCTGGGGAGACTCATGGGAAGATACATATTAACAGGAGTGCTTTGAAACTCATGTTCGATGTATTATACTTTCAATGAGTAAGCAAGCAGGATATCATTGAGCTTCATGGTTTCATATGTAATTTTCTTTTTTCTGTTTTCTGTAATATGGCAATACTCAGGTTTATCAACTTAAAAAATGAAAAAAATTAAAAGACTTCCCAACTTTTGTCTCAGTATCTGTTTCTGGGTCTCTTGAAACTATCCAGCCTTCCTTTCTCTCTTATAACTTTAAGGAAAGAGATAGAAGACAAATAGCAGTGGTAGTAAATATTAGAAGGCCAGACTAAAATTTAGGGCAATGCCATGAATTCCAATTGCCAACCTTTATTTAAGTCTACCTGAAAGGTTTCTGTAGGAAGTCAAAGCAAACATTAAGTAGCATTTGCTTATAGGTTTAGACTACTTTTCTTTTTCTAAATATATTTTTATTTGTTCTCAGTTATATGTAAAATAATTTTTAATGTTCATTTCTCAAAATTCTGAATTCCAAATTCTTTCCCTTTCTCCTCTCCAACATCCTTTGAGAGGGCAAGCAATATATCAATTATACTTGTGAAGTTAGACTACTTTTCTTTTCCTACCCTCTCTCTGCCATACACTTGGGGTTGGCTGGAATGAGCACATTCTCTCTCTAGAAAGTAAAGGCTGAGGGGAATAGAAATGAAAAGATGGGTTTTGATGCATTTTGTGGTTCAGTGTTCATTCAAAATCAATAGTTTGCCCATAAACACAAGCTGCAATCACTACGTAATCAGGGTAGGAAACATTAAAGTACAGACCTCTGGCAGTGGAATAAAAACAAAAACTGCTAAAAAAGAAGTTCATCAAACAATAAATATTTAATGTTATATATTGAATAAAAAGGGAAAACAAGTTATATAAATTTTTAATTTATTATCTTTATTTTTGACTAACAATTTTTATTAATCTATTCCTGTCATTACCCTTTCCCCAATGAACAAATTTTAAAAAGAAAAAAATTCCTCAGAACTTATATTTGTTGCCCAGCAAAACAAATTCCCTCATTAACCATGTCCAAAAATGAATGTCACTTTCTACATTTTAAAATTATCACCTCTGAGAGGAGATGAGTAGCTTGTTTCATCTTCATTCTGCTGGGCTTATGGCTTATCACTGAGTCAACTAGAGATCTAAGATCTTTCAAAGTTATCTAACTCTCTATTTTTATCATTGTATCCATTGTTCTTTTAGTTCTGTTCACATTATTCTCTGTCAGGGCAGGAAAAGCTAAACAAATTACGACAGATGAATATAAATGAATGATATTCCCTAAGAAATGATGAAATGGACAATTTCAGAGTAAACTAAGAGGACCTATATGAACTGTTGTAACTGATATGTTGAGTGAGTCTTGTTAGCTCTTGGTGATCCCATTTGGGGTTTCTTGGCAAAGATACTGAAATGGTTTTCCATTTCCTCCTCTAGCTCATTGCACAGATGAAGAAACTAAGGCAGATAAAGTTTGATGAATTGCCCGGGTTCCCACAGATTTAAAGTGTCTGAGGCTAGAATTGAACTCAGGAAGATGAGCTTTCCTGCCTCTAATCCCAGCACTCTATCTACTGTGCCACCTACCTACCCCAGCAATAGATATTATATTATACAAACCAGGACCTCATCTAGTTGAGTAGTCTGATCAAGTTTGCATTCCATTTAGCACTTTCCAGCAAAAGACTCTCAAGACTCTTTTCCTAAGTCATGCAGTTTCTGGCAAAATGGATACTATTTCTTTTTTTGTTTGGTTGGGGATTTTTGTATCTTTTTTTTTAGAATTAAGTTCATTTAATTAATTTAGAATAGTTTTTCCATGGTTACATGATTCATGTTCTTTTCCTCCCCTCCCCCCACCCCTCCCATAGCCAATGAGCAATTCCACTGGGTTTTACAGACCTATTTCCATATTATTAATATTTGCACTAGGGTGATTATTTAGAGTCTATATCTCCAATCATATCCCCATTGTACCATATGGTCAAGCAAATGTTTTTCTTCTGTGTTTCTACTCCCACAGTTCTTTCTCTGGTGGAAAGTGTTCTTTCTCACAAGTCCCTCAGAATTGAAGTTCATTATAATTGATTGTGCCACAGTATATCCTTCTCGGTGTATAATGTTCTCCTGGTTCTGCTCCTTTCTCTCTACATCATTTCCTAGAGGTCATTCCAGTTCACATGGAACTCCTCCAGTTCATTATTCCTTTGAGCACAGTAATATTCCATCACTAACAGATACCACAATTTGATCAGCCATTCCCAATTAAAGGGCATCCCTTCATTTTCCAATTTTTTGCCACCACAAAGAACACGGCTACAAATATTTTTTGTACAAGTCTTTTTCCTTATTATCTCTTTGGGGTATGGCTGGATCAAAGAGCAGAAAGTCTTTTAGAGCCTTTGGGGTATAGTTCCAAATTACCTTCCAGAAAAATTGGATCAATTCACAACTCCACCATTAATGTCCCAATTTTGCAAAATCCCCTTCAACATTTATTACTTTCTTTTGTTGTCATATTGGCCAATCTGCTAGGTGTGAAGTGATATCTCAAAGTTGTTTTGATTTGCATTTCTCTGATAAGAGATTTAGAACACTTTTTCATGTGTTTATTAATAGTTTTGATTTCTTTATTTGAAAATTGCCTATTCATGTCTCTTGTCTATTTATCAATTGAGGAGTGGCTATATTTTTTTGTACAATAGATTTAGTTCCTTACAAATTTGAGTAATTAGACCTTTGTCAGAGGTTTCTGTTATAAAGATTTTTTCCCCAATTTGTTGCTTCCCTTCTAATTCTGGTTGTATTGGTTTTGTTTGTACAAGATCTTTTTAATTTAATGTAATCAAAATTATTCATTTTACATTTTTAATATTCTCTATCTCTTGCTTGGTCTTAAAATCTTTCTTTTCCTATAGATCTGACAGGTATACTATTCTATGTTCATGTCATTTACTTATAGTTTCTTTTTATTTAAGTCATTCACCCATTCTGAATTTATCTTGGTGTAGTGCGTGAGATGTTGATCTAAACCTAATCTCTTCCATACTGTTTTCCAAATTTCTCATCAATTTTTGTCAAATAGTGGTTTTTGTCCCAAAAGCTGGGATCTTTGGGTTTATTGTATACTATTTTGCTAAGGTCATTTCCCTCAAGTTTATTCCACAGATCCTCTCTTCTTTCTCTTAGCTAATATCATATTATTTTGATGACCATTGCTTTATAGTACAGTTTAAGATCAGGTACTGCTAGGTCCCCATCCTTCACATATTTTTTCATTATTTCCCTTGATATTCTTGATCTTTTGTTCTTTCAAATGAACTTTGTTATAATTTTTTCTAATTCAATAAAATGTTTCTTGGTAGTTTGATAGGTATGGCACTGAATAAGTATATTAATTTGGGTAGGATTGTAATTTTTATTACAATAGCTAGCTCGTCCTACCAATGATCAATTAATGTTTTTCCAATTTTTTAGATCTAGTTTTAATTATGTGGAAAGTGTTTTGTAGTTGTGCTCATATAATTCCTGTGTTTGTCCTGGCAAATAGATTCCTAAATATTTTATATTATCTAGGTTGATCTTAAATGGAATTATCTTTCTATATCTTCCTGCTGAGATGTGTTGGAAATATATAGAAATGCTGATTATTTCTATGGGTTTGTTTTGTATCCTGCAATTTTGCTAAAGTTGTTGATTATTTCCACTAGCTTTTTCATTGATTCTCTAGGATTCTTTAAGTAGACCATTATATCATCTGCAAAGCATGATAGTTTAGTCTCCTTATTGCCTATTTTAATATCTTCAATTTCTTTTTTTTCTCTGATTGCTACCACTAGTGTTTCTAATATAATGTTAAATAATAGAGGTGCTAATGAGCATCCTTGTTTCACTCCTGATCTTATTGGGAAGGTTTCTAATTTATCCCCATTGCAGATGATGCTTGATGGTGGTTCTAAATATATACTGTTTATTATTTTTAGGAAAGGCCCTTCTATTCCTATACTTTCTAGGTTTTTTTAATAGGAATGTGTTGTATTTTGTCAAAGGCTTCTCTGCATCTATTGAGATAATCATGTGATTTATGTCGGTTTGGTTGTTGATATGGATAATTATGTGGATGGTTTTCTTAATATTAAACTATCCTTGCATTCCTGGTATAAATCCCTTCTGATTATAGTGAATAATCCTCGTGATCACTTGTAGGAGTCTTTTTGCTAATATTCTATTTTTGCATCTATGTTCATTAAGAAGATTGGTCTGTAGTTTTCTTTCTTTTTTTTAGTCTGCCTGGCTTTGGAATCAGTACCATATTTGTATCATAAAAGGAATTAGGTAGAACTCCTTCTTTGCTTATTTTGTCAAATAGTTTGTATAGCATTTGGGATTAGTTATTCTTTAAATGTTTGATAGAATTCACTTGTGAATGCATCTGGCCCTGGGGATTTTTTCTTAGGGAGTTCTTTGATGTCTTGATGTCTTGTTCAACTTCTTTTTCTGTTATGTTATTATCTAAGTATTCTATTTCTTCTCCTGTTAATCTAGGCAATTTATATTTTTTGTAAATAATCATCCATATCACCTAGATTGCTATATTTATTGCCATATAATTGGGGAAAATAGTTCCTAATGATTACCTTAATTTCCTCTTCATGAGAGGTGAGGTCTCCCTTTTCATCTTTGATACTGTTAATTTGGTTTTCTTCTTTCCTTATTTTTTATTAGATTAAACAGTACTTTATCTATTTTATTTGTTTTTTCAAAGTACCAGCTTCTAGCTACTATGATAGTGAATACAGTTTTAGAGAGTTACAAGTATCATTTTTATGTATATGAATATAAACAATCTGACCTTACTGAAGCCCTTAAAAGAAATTTTTCCCCGTTCTAGTTTACCTTTTCACATCTGCAATTTTGTATTTGGACACCAAATTTTCCATTTAGTTCTGCTCTTTTCTTTAAAAATACTTGGAAATCTTCTATTTTATTAAATGCCTATACTTTCCCCTGGAAGTAAATAGTCAGTTTTGATGGGTAGGTGATCTTTGGTTGTAGACCTAATTCTCTTGCCTTTCTGAACATCATATTCCAAACCTTGTGGTCCTTTAATGTGGAGGCTGCCAAATCCTGTGTAATTCTGATTGGTGCTCCTTGATATCTGGATTGTCTCTTTCTGACTTCTTGTAATATTTCCTTCTTAGGTTGGAAGCTCCTGAATTTGGCAACTACATTTCTGGGGCTTCTCTTCTGAGGATTTAATGTAGAGAGTGATCTATGGACTCTTTCAATGTCTCTTTTGCCCTCTTGTTCAAGAGCTTCAGGGAAGTTTTCTTGGATAATTTCTTGTAGTATTATGTTAAGGTTTCTCTTTATTTCTAGTTTTTCAGGTAGCCCTATGATTATCAAATTGGCTCTCCTGGACCTGTTTTTCCAAGTCAATTGCCTTCTCAATGAAATATTTCATGTTTCCTTCTAATTTGTCATTCTTTTGACTTTGCTTTATTAATTCTTGCTATTGTGTGAGATCATTAGCTTCTAATTGCCTAATTCTAGTCTTTAAAGAATGATTTTCAACTATGATCTTTTGATTTTCCTTTTTGGTTCAGTCTATCCTGCCTTTCATGGTTTCCAGTAGGTGATTTCTGGTCACCTATTTGTTTATCATTTCATTTGATTTCTGGGTTTCTTTTTCAAGTGGGGCATTCTGTCTTTTAAACTGTTATTTTCTTTTTGAACTATTTCCCACTTTTCTTGCCAAGTTGGTTCTATTTTTCTTACTAGGTACTCCATCTCCATTCGGATTTCCTGGAGAGTTTGTGACCGATTTTCATTTTTTTTTGGAAAGTTTGGATGCATTTGCTTTTTTATCACCCTCTGCTATCTCCTCTGTAGACTGTTGTTTTTCTTCATAGAAATTATCCAGGGTCAAGGTTTTTTTCTTTCTTTCTTTCTTTCTTTCTTTCTTTCTTTCTTTCTTTCTTTCTTT
>NC_058133.1:287806849-287832635 GCF_016433145.1 Gracilinanus agilis
TCAGCCACTTCCCAGCTGTGTGACCCTGGGCAAGTCACTTGACCCCCATTGCCCACCCTTACCAATCTTCCACCTATGAGAAAATACACTGAAGTACAAGGGTTTAAAATAAATAAAATAAAATACTATCTCATTTTAAAAAAAAAAGAAATGAGATTTGAAGCTATAATCTCCATTTCCATAGCCAGTACTATATTCACTGATACAAAAAAAAGAAACTAGATGACCACTTGTTAGAATGGTCACCCCAACTCCCTTTAAAATGATCAATAACATCCTTTCCAACTCAGATTGTGTTACTAAGTAGATTTTGTGGACCTTTCACAATATAAGATGGCAGATAAGATTAAAAGATTCATTTCAAAAGCAAGAAAAACAAAGTTGGGCTTATGGGCATGGGGAGGGTAGAAGGATGAATGTGATGAAAAAAGGAGAAAAAAAAACAGGAAAAAGCAGGAACTCTGGAGTCTGTGAAACAGAAAGTCCTTCAGTCTATTTTAGAGCTCTCTGTTCCCAGTTCTCTGAAAACATACATGTGACTGAAGTAACAAGTTGGGAGTAATACAAAGAAGGAAAAGAGGGATAAGTATTAAGATGAAAAGAAAGTCACAAGGTAAACTTACTAGAGCTAAGGGTGAAGTTTCCCATGATACCCAGAAAAAAGAGGGGGCAAGGGCAAAGCTAGATAACACCAAAAAAAGTTGTACTCTCTTTCTATAGTGCTTGACCCATAATAAACACTTAAAGGATTTTTCATTCTTTCTTCTAGTCTTACAACTAGCTCTCTCCTTACCTGCTAACTCTGGAATGGGACATCCACATAATCCATATTTTTGCAAAGGCTATTCCCATCCCCTTGCCTGAATTACATTCTCTGTCTCTTAAAATCCCTAGCTTCCTTTCAAACGCAGTACAAACATTATTTCCTACATGATATCTTTTCAGATCCTCTCTTTCCTATACCCTCTATTGCTAATTCCTTCCCCGTGAAAAAATATACCTTATAACCTTGAATGTATTTTATATACAATATACCACTACATGTACGTGTCTCTGCTGATGGAATATAGGATACTTGGGGACGAGGACTGGGGTTTTTTGTTTTATTTTGTTTTGTTTGTTTTGTTTTGTTTTGTATCCCCAGCATTGATTAGAGTGCCTGTCTTGATCAATTGACTGATTATGTAAGAAAGTACTAAAATAACAAATAAAGAGGCATGTCTTCCAGCCATTACACTTTAAACTCTGCTACTCAGGATCAATTAACCAACAAACATGTATTAAATACTACATTGTGTGCCAGGAATTGTGGTAGGTTTCAGGGAATGCAAATATAACAGTGAAACTATCTTTGCCCTCATGGTAATTGTATTTACTACAAAGATGTTGTTGAGTCATGTCTGAATCTTTGACCCCCAATTGGGGGTTTTTGTGGGCAAAAATATTGGAGTGGTTTGCCATTTCCTTCTCCATCTCATTTTACAACTGAGGGAACTGAGGAAAATAAGATTAAAAGATTGACTCAGGATCTCACAGCTATTAAGTGTCTGAGGCTGAATTTTACTCTAGGTCCAATACTGTAGCCACTGTACATCTCACTGCCTATAAACTATAAAGTTGCATCCAGGATTAAGAGGAGTCAATGAAAAAGAAAGGGCTGTCCTTCACTACCCAAAGTAGTTATTGCCCCATAACTACTTTCAAAGGAAGATCTTCTTTCTTCTCTGCTGGTCATACTAGAGATATTCAAATCTGGAATTAGCATGTAGGAGTCTGAGGGACAACATTGGGAAAATGCTCCTTTGAGCAGCCCTGGGCCTTGGTTATTCTGGTCATGATGTTAGTAACATAAGTAGATCTATTTTAAGTGACAATAGAAATTGGAGAAATGATGAGCAGAAAGCCCTCAGAACTAAGTATGTTCTTGAAAATATAGCATGATACTAAACCTGGATCTTTAATTAACCTTAGTGTATGATTCTGGTGAATATGATGGGTATGATGTGACCACAACAATGGGAAAGGACCTGATTTGTTGATCTTATATTTTCTGAAAATAAAATGTTTCTAACCTAATCTAATGGCTCTGGGACTAGAAATCCAAGAAGAGAAGAAACTGTCTATATTTTATGTAATTGCAACATTTTTTGGTCTTCCTTCCCTATTTCAAATGTTAGGGGTAATAGGTAGTAAGCTATTGATTGTAATGGCAAGATTTATATTGTATTTCATGGACTTAAGCAGGAAAAAAATCTCACAGGAGAGGATGTATTTGCAGTGATCTTTTACTAAAGCAAAGATGACTTGGTGGATATGGAATGAACACCTAGATATCTGAGTTCTAGAAAATTCAATCGAACTATACCTGTGTGTTTTGTTTCCATTTTTGTTTTTCTCTTTCCTCCTTTCTCCCAATAGAGAAGTTCCCTCTGCCAGTTAGGCAAAAGCCCTTTCCATATATTCCAGCTCTGTCCTGCTACCTATATTTCTGCCCTGGAGGTTGGTGTATTTCCCTTAAGTCAGCCCTTCACATGGCTGGTAAAGTGCTTGGGGATCCTTGGGGGATGAACTGTGCTATATAAATGTAAATTAATTTAGTAACTAGAATGCTATGGATTGCCTTAGGGGACCTCAGGACTAAAATTGCAACAGAGGAATGAATAAGATTCACCTCTCCCCATACTCCTCCTGCCACTCCATCTCAGGAAATCCTCCCAGAGAGCTTTAGGAAACAGAAGCAAAATCCTTGAGTTCTCTGTTTGTTTCAAAGAACTGCATGGAGTCTTGAAAACAGGATTAAATAGAGAAGACATTGGTGATGTGTTCAATCTCATTACCCATAACCCTTTTGAGAAAGAGGAAGCCTAGAGAGGGGACATTTCTGCCCATATCTATCCACTGAGAAAGTTAAATCCTAGGTAATTCTCTTTAACTAGGAATATCTTCCTAGAGCCCTCTAATCTTGAGGTCTTTTTCCTAGGAAAGGAAGCCAGATGGGAAAAGCCCATCTGTCTTCCCAGTCAAAAGCATTCCTGCCCCTATAAACATCAAGGCCAGCTTCTTTCCCTTCTCCACTTCCCTTCTCTGAGCGCTTGGGAGAACTCCGAGATGAGCATTGGCAAGGCTGGCTGGATATTGTTTCTTTTTTCTAGTCGGGTCAGGAGTGAGGAGCACGTCAGAAGCATCTGAGCCTGATAACTCCACGGTGGACCTGCTCAGCTGCCAGCTCCTACAATGCCCCAGTTCAGCCATGTGCCACTGAGTAAGAGCAGGGCTGTGTGAACTGGGGAGTTCTCCTGTGAATGGCCCAGCATCTGATGTAAATTTATCACCCGGTGCTGGTTGGCCAGGGGGGAGCTGAGGGTGTTTAATGCACTCCTGCCACAACCCAACAGTTTGCCCTAAAGAGTCTTTTACTGGTACAAAAGGAGGAGGTCAAAAGTAAGTTGACCCCTGACAGAATGTACAATTATTAGAAAAGGGCTATGTACGAGCAGCTGCCGGAACCCCACTGGCCTAGCAATGGGCTTCCAAGAGTCAGAATATGAATAATAAACTCAAGATTGTTTTCTCCACCCCCCCTTGCCTCACCCCAACCTTCTCCCCCCTGTTTTGGGCAGGACCTATTATTTTTCCACAGGAAGAATCATGGCCCTCCCTAGCAGCTGCAATAATTGTGTTCCTATTGTACGGGAGACCTCCTCCTGGCCACCCCCCTACAAGTGGCCATTGTGAACGGAGGGTCGGTGATTATACGCTACGACTGATGCTTTGGGGGAACCCAGCTGCCTAACTGATGACACACGAACGTGTGGAAGGCAAGAGGTTGGGGAGGGGGATACGGAGCCGAGAATGGAGGGAGGCTGCGTCTGGGAGATGGGGCTCGGACATACCAGACCTTTTGCATAAGTCAAGCCCGGAACAAACAGAGCTTTATTGGGCCCTGCTGACTAGAGAACTCATCCCCCTTTGAAGTGGCGGCTGTGCATGGGGCCGGACAGCTTTTCCTCCTTTGGACCAAGCAAACATCCTTCTTTTGATATGCTACATGCTCATTATCTCTGCCCCATTTAATGATTTTTGATTGAAGGGTGGCGGCTTGGATGCCAAGAGGGTAGTTAGAACGGCTCCATCCAGCCAGGCCTACAAGAAAGGCTTGCCTTGTCCGTGGGACTAAATTTGGAATTTCTTAACAGTGTGTGCTTGTTCTTAAAGGCAGATAAGGACTGAGCGTGAAATTCTTAATTAAGCAATAAATAGAGAGTGGGGTGTCAGCAGATGTAGCCGGTAGTCATAGCAACCAAAGTCACATGGGTAAGGGAGCTGAGACTAAATGTAGGCCTCGGGCCTAGGTCTGACTGACAGCTGAAGAATCCTACAAAGCTTGTAAACCAGATTAATTAGCTGACTAATTATTTCAGAGCATTAATGTAACTAAAATATATATATATAAAAAAAGTTTGCCACAAACTGGAGAAATATATCCTCGTGAAAGACAGGAGGAAAAGCGACCATTGGAAACTGATTCTATGTGATCAGGACATTTGCTGTGGGAAAAGTAGGGCCAGAACACTGGGCCTGAAAGGAAAAGGAGCCTTTCTTGCTTTTAGTTCAAACTTTTGCAAATATAAAAGAATTATTGTCCCTACGTCGTACTCACTTCTGAAAATGATATAAAAGTAACAGTTCAAAGCTGTTGCTCAAACTAAAGTGTGACATTTGACTTCTCTGGCCTTAGTTTCCCCATCTATAAAATGGAAGGGTTGGACAAGATGACCTCTGACACATTTCTTTTACATCTACAGTCATAAAACTATAAAAGAAAACTATTTCTAGGTTCTTCCAGAGACCATGACAGAGGGCAGAATGGTACCCAGGTAGCTTAATTTCTAGTCTAGTCTCACAAATCCTGCTCCTCTATCTCCTTCTATTTATTACTTATATGATCTTGGAGAAATCATTTCACTTCTCTCTTCCTCAAATTCCCCATCTGAACATAAGCTCTTTTGTGAACAGGGACTGTCTCTGCCCATTTTTTTTTATTCCCCTATATTTAATGGCACATACTAAGTGCTTAATATATTTTTATTCATTTATTCATCTTTATGAGAGGTTGAACCAGATGACATCTAGATCTATGATCTTGAGTCTTTGCTTCCTCAGAGTACTCAGTGGATTTAGGACAATCTGAATCAAGTCTCCAATCTTCCAAGCACTCTGAATTTGTTAAATTACCCATATTATTCTGTTGAGACTACACTGAAGGAATAGGAGTCTCCATTTGAGAAAACACATGTCAGAAATACTGTCACATGCCCTACTATTGATCCTAGTTGTGAGCTCTAGAAATGATAGTTCTATATAATGATATCCTTTCAGAAATGTTTTCTGGGCGTGTGCTTGGTTTGAATCCCATGATACTTTTGATCCTTTGGGCAAAGGAAAAGGTCTACTAATTAGTTCAATTAAAGCAACGTCACTGAACAACAAATTTACAGAAAGGAACCTTAACCAGGGTTGGTTCAAAGTATCAGGCACTACTATGTTCAGAAGTAAATATCTTTAACCCCATTTTACAGATGCAGAAACTAAGAGAGGGAAATTAAAAAAATATATTTTCCTCAAGAGATAAAAGCCAGTCTCAGAGGAAAAGTCTGTCCTCAACTAGAGGGAATCTGAAAGCTGTCTCTGAGGAGGGAGGGGGAAGCCAACAAAATGCATGACTTAGGCATTGAGATGACTGAAACTCTACTTCCTTTGATGGTCTGGGTAAGGATAGCTCTCCACCCAGCTAGCCCCCATCCCACCTCAGCAAAGTGGTTGAATTCAGCAATTATCTAGTAGGCAGCACACTCTAGTGGAGATAAGTAGTGGTTTAGAAGCTGGAACACCTGGGTCCTTCTATCCCCACCCAATACCCCATTCAGACTGGCATTAGACAAATTCAAATAAAGAACAGTTTCGTGGATAGAACTAAAAATGGTGATGCTGTTCAACTTCTACCTTGTAGGAATAAAAAAAAAAGCCAATGGATGAAATTAAATAATGGCACAATTCACTGTGCTAAAATTGGTCTTTCTGTATCAGAAAAAATGCAAAATCAAGAATCAGTGGGCCTGCATTCAAATCCCAAACCTGTTCATTATAACCTATGAAATAATTCATTATTACCTGTGTAATAGTAATGGCTCTTGACATCTATTTCCTTGTTTTAAGATAGGAGAGTTAAACTAGGTGATCTCCATGGGCTTTTCAAGCTCTAAATGTATGATCCAATGAAGGTAACCACCATAGTTAATGAAATAGTGTACAGTTTTAAATGGGCTCTACTGCTTGGGATATTAATTATTAATACAAACATATTCATACACTACATCTAAACAAAGATGGAAAGGAGGAAATCAAGCAGCAGACCTAATGAAAACCACATAATGGTTCTAAAAGATTTGTATTAATCAGTTCTCCTTTCTGGTCCACTTTGGTGTAATTTTCACAGGAATCCATGTTTGTGAGTAAACTCTGAACATCTCTGCTATGCTCCCCCCACAAAATTATAGATACTTCCTTAAACTGCTAATACAGCAAGCCACAAAGGAATGTGCAGATAGTAAGAAGGGTTAGGGCTTGGTATGGGAAATGGGAGTAGGGTAAAAACAAATTTAGGGAGATACATGACTTTCCAAAGACATTTGACTGGTCAAAATTTAATTCTCAAGAGCCTATAAAGTAATTTAAAGGGAATTTTGGAAGCCTTTCTGAGTCAATCAAATTCAAAACCATTCTATGGGCATGAATCTTCACAGAGATGGCATATTTAGATCATGTGGTTTTGACTGTGGCTCTCTTTCTAGACTGAAAATATTAGGTATATTTTAGCTAGTCAGTTCTGACAGTCAACCAGAAAGTCTCAGGATTTCAAAGAAATTAGGTACTGAATTGGTTGGTTTTTTCTTTGGTTTTGTTATTAGATGGTGAGCTCCTTGAGGGCAGAGACTGTCTTTTGCCAACATCAATTTTTTTTTATCTAGAAGCTGAAATTGTTCCTCCTAAAATGCATTTGTATTTATTTTATATAGACTTATCATATACATGGGCAGCTAGGTGGAACAACGGATAGAGTGCTGGGCTTAGAATCAGGAAGACTCATCTTCCTGAGCTCAAATCTGGCATTGGAAACTTACTTGCTATGAGACCCCGGGCAAGTCATCTAACCATGTTTGTCTCAGTTTCCTCATCAGCAAAATGAGCCAGAGAAGAAATGGCAAAGGAGACCAGCATCTCTGCCAAGAAAACTGCAAATGGGGACACATACAACCTTACTGAAAAAAAAAACTGAACAATAACAACTAGTTGTGTGTTTGACACCCCTGCCTCAAAGCATATTTTCTCTCCACTATTTATTTTACAAATGTTCGTTACTCCAAATTAAGAAAAACAACTATATTAAAAAATAAAATTATCTTCAACTAGTAGAAATTGGTTATATAATACAAAGGACATTTCTAGTCATACACTTACCCAAATAAGTGAGCTCCCCCAACTGGCTGTTGAAGAACCAATCACAGGCCTTATCACGAGTAGCAGATGGAGAAGATAGAAGGGATTGGCCGATTCTAGTCCCACATATAACCAGAATATCAGTATGTGGCTGTAAGTCTTTGTGCACCACCAGCAAGTAATTTCCAGAAGTAAAGTTATCAAATGTTGCTGAATACTTTTGAAAACAGACAGGTCATACTTGTTACTGACAGTATATCTTGGTTTTCATTCACTTTAAAATAATGCCCTATCAAGAAGTGTCATATATCTTTTTATTCAATCAAATTAGTAAAAAATTATCTTATTGAGCTTTAAAAATAATAACAAAATTTGTTTGGAAGAACAATAAATCAAGAATATCAAAAGAAACGATGAAAGCATATACAAGAATAAGAATTAACAGTACTGGAATTAAAACTGTATTATAAAGTAGTAATTAGAAAAACTATCTGGTACTAGCTAGGAAATATAAAGGTAGATCAGTGGAACAGAACAGACATACAACAAACTGTAGTAAAAGGTTATATTAACCTTATATTTGACAAAAGTATCGATCCAGGTGATTAGGATAAGAAATCACTATTTGGTAAAAATTGCTGGGACACCTAGAAAGTAGTTTGGCAAAAAACTAGGAATAGACCGATGTCTTAAACTATTTACTGAGATAAGATAAAAATGAATACATGATCTAGACAAGAAATGAGATATCATGAACAAATTAGAATAGGGAATATGTTACTTACCTGATTTGTGGTTAGGAAATGAACTTGTGAATAAAGAAGAGATGGAGAGTATTTTGAGATATAAAATAGATAATTTTTAATGCATTAAGTTGTACAAATGAAGCAAATGTTACCAAAATTAGAAGGAAAGCAGAAAATGATGAAAAAATTTTCATAATCTCTCAGATAGAGATCTTGCATCTAATATATATATATAAAGAACTTTGTGAGAAGTCATCCGCCAATTGGCAAATAAGCAAAAAATATGAACAGACAATTTTTAGGTGAAGAAACCAAAATCATATAAAGGTACATGAAAGAATGCTCTAAATCACTACTGATTAGGAAAATGCAAAACAAACCAATTCAGTGCTCTTTGGCATCAGTCATATTGGCTAAAATGACAAATGTCGAAGGGGATGTGAAAAAGCGGGGACACTAATACACTTTTGATAAAACTGTGAATGGATCCAACTATTTTGGAGAGCAATTTTTATGCTCAGAGAGCTACAAATTTGTATATAACCTTAGATTCAGCAATACCATTGCTGGGTGTTTTTCCCAAGGAGTTCAAGGTAAAAGGAAAAGAACCTATATGTTCCAAAATATATATATATATATAGTAGTTCTCTTTGTGTTAGCAAAGAACTGTAAATCAAGGGGATGTCCATCAATTGGGTAATGGCTAAACAATTATGGTATGAGATAGTAATGGAATACTACTGTGTCATTAGAAATGATGAGCGGACTAATTTTTTTTTTTTAAATTTGGAAAAACTACATGAGATAATGAAGCATGAAATGAGTAAAACCAAGAAAACATTATATACAGCTACAGATTTTATATTTGAATAAAAACTTGTAAATGTTCACCTCTAGTATATGAACTGGAAAAATGGAAACACAAAAGACATAATCTATATACATATCTATTTTCTAGATGATGCCTTCTATGGTGCGGGGAGGGGAAGAGAATGGCTGAGATACCTGAAAATAAATTCTATTAATAAACTTTTTGAAAGAAAGAAAGGAAGAAAAAGGAAGGAAGGAAGGAAGGAAGGAAGGAACAAGCAAAGAAAACATGGGCTTTGGAATCGGAGAACTGAGCTTCAAATACTAGCTCTATGAAGTCAGCTATTTGACTTTGGTGATTCATAAGCCCTTCTCAGAGTTAATTTTTTTATGGAAAATTACGTGGATGCTGCCAACAAGAGTAAGCTATTATCATATCTCATCCTCAGCATTCTCATTTGTAACTAGAACCATAGAAAGCATAAGATTAGAGCTGAAAGAGGCATGAGAAGTTCAGTGCTTTTATTTGAGTTGATTGGGGCTGAGACAAGTGAAGATTTGCTAGTTACTCAGCCAATTAGTAACTGAGCAGTTGGGACTAAGATGGACTTGTAAAGATTTACAGACCAAAGCTTTTCCAACCTATTATTTACTCTTTAAAAGATACAGGCAATCAGTAATAAGCCTCAGTGATGATACTGGAGAAGATATATGAGAAGATTCATGAGATGAAATCAAACCCTCAAAAATTCAGAAAAATGGAGAGAGAAACATAGTTATGAGTCCATTTGGTAGCAAGCTCCTTCTTTGTTTTTTAAAAGGGAGTACTCCTAGTGCAAAATGAAGGTGAAGTTAGAGGAAAAAGCCCAACCTACACTGACTCAACCTTTGACAAACAAAATCCCACACACAGTACTGGAACTCTCAGAATATTTACATTTTAATACCTTGCCACTAGGTGGCAGACTTTTAATATAGAAATAAATCAGTAGGATATTTATCTGGCTGCAGATATTTTCATTTGAGAATAATGTGGTTCACTAATCTGGAAAAACCAAAATGTGATTTTTTTCAGACAAGTTTTATAGTTTTTCTTCTTGGTATATTAGAATTGCTGAATATTCTTCATATATATGAAATTTGATGAGATGAGATTTAAAGTGATTGTAAATTTTTCTCCATCTAAAAGATAGCCACATTTCAATGTAAAATTAATTCTAAGAGGGTTAAGAATAATCTTGAAGTACCCTTTGATCTCAAAATACCCAAAGGCATCAAAGATTGAGGGAAAGGACTTACTTGTACAAGAATATTTATAGCAGCTTTTTTTGTGGTGGCAAAGAACTGGAAACTAAAGGGATGACCATTTAGGGCATAGCTGAACAAGTTATGGCATATGATTGTAATGTAATACTATTGTGTCATAAGAAAAGACAAACAAGATCATAAAAAATCTGAAAATACTTGTATGAAGTGATGCAAAGTAAAGTGAATAGAACCAGAAAAATGTAATATACAGTAACAATAGTGTATGATGATCAACTGTGAGTAACTTAACTAGTATCAACAAGGCATGGATGGAGGACAACCCCTAGGGGACTCATGACAAAAAAGGCTATCAAATGCCATAGAAAGAACTGGTGGAGTCTGAATACAGAATGAAGCATGCCATTATTGACTTTATTTCTTCTATGAATTTTCTTTAGTATAAGCAATGTGTGTTCTGTTTCACAACATGATGAACATGGAAATATGCATTGAATGATAACATATGTGCAGCCTATATCACCTGCCTTCTTGGGAAAGGAGATAGGGAGAGGGAGGGAAAGAATATGGATTGCAAAATGTCAGAAAACATTTATTAAAAATTGTATTGGCATGTAATCTGGGGGAAAATAAAAACAATTTTTAAAAGAATGATGGGGGGCGAAGATTAAGGTTCCTAGAGAGATGACAATAAGTAATCAATAATATCCAGGGTTACCTGAAGACTGCTTTTGATCCAAGGAGCCTCAAATCTCAGCAAGTAGGTATCTTGATCTAAAAGCAGAGCCATCCAACCATATAGGTTTGACAATGTGTCATTCACAAAATTGACAGTCATAATTTGATTTTTACTGTCTGTCACTGTTAAATCATAGGCAACATCTGGGGCTTCAGCTCTAAAGAGAAAGTTAGAGAAAAGAATAAGAATGTATTAACCATTTACCATTATGTCACAGGTATTGGATGAATATTATCTCTGTTGATTCTCACAGCTTTGAGAGGTAGGTACCATAACAATCCCCATTTTACGGTTGGGAAAATGAAGGCAGTCAAAGGTTAAAGGACTTTCCCAGGGTCACACAGCTAGTAAGCGTCTGGAGACTGATTTGAATTCAGTTTTTCCTAACTCCAAACCTAGCACTCTATCCACTATGCTTCCTAGTTACCTCTGTAGCACAAATGAAGAGAATGCAAAAAAGGTTTCAGGTTTATTCACCAATTCAGAATCAGGAGTTCTTGACTTCCCTCTTCAGTTCTGATCCACCCCCCACCCCCCACCCCCTTAACAGTGTCTAAGAGAAAGAGAGCAGGCCTTGACTTCAGGGAGTTTTGAGTTCAATTGTCACCTCTAACATTTGACAATTTTGTGACCCTGGGCAAATGAGTACACCTTTCTCAGCCTTAGTTTTCTCCAATATCCCTCTCAGAGTTGTAAGAGTCAAATGAGATCGCATATGTACAATACTTTGCAGCTTTGTAAAATACTTAAAACTCTGTAGATACAACCTATTATGTATTACAAAGATCTCAATCAAAGCAAGGAAGATTGTCTCTGATACATAGTGGCTGTTTGTCCCTGGGCAAATTACTTGCCTCTCAGTGTTCTAAGCAAATGCCTAAAATACTAAATTTCAGAGAAAGTTACACCACAGAGGAAGAGAGAATTTTCTAATCCTGTAGTTCCTCACACCAATGAAATAATAGCCCCAGTTCCTATTCTTTCCTTAATTAGGTTCTTAATGTTGCTGACATTAATATTTCTGTAAAGCAGGCTAGGGTGAGTAACAAAGAGACCTGGATATAATGTCTTCTGATGGTCATTCCTGTTTCTAACAGAACCCTGATGTGCTACAGTTGGTAATACCCTCAGTGTTCTCTGGCTATTAATAAAAGCCATCTTAATGAAGTCATATGGGCCAGAACCTTTTACTTTTAATTAAGCAAATGCCCAAAGCCACAATCCTGCTGCTGGATCATCTTGTCAGCTTCAGGTGACACATAAACACTGGTAATAGGGTCTTCCCAATGACTAAAACCCAGGTTCTGGCAAGCCTTGGCTTTCTGCAATATGACTGTGATTCTCCAGATAAGACAATTTCCTGCCTTGAGCAGAGTGAAGCATGAGAGCTGTTACATTTTTTTTATAAGTTCACCAAATAGAGGAGGAGCTACATTCTTAATTCACATGACTGTTCTGGGAATTCTTAAAATTCAATAATATGGTATCAATAGTTTTAATTTCCATATTATATATAATTTGCTTAGTAGAAATTCAGTCAGAGGACCTAGGTTTGAATTCTGACTCTGTAACTTCACTATCCTGTATGACCTTAGATGAGTCACTTACAGTAGGCAGGAAAAGAAGGAAATAAGCATTTATTAAGCACCTACTATGTGCCACTTAGGCAGCTAGGTGATAACCTGGAGTCAGGAAGAGTC
The DNA here is from genome assembly GCF_016433145.1 of Gracilinanus agilis. Classification (NCBI taxonomy): domain Eukaryota; kingdom Metazoa; phylum Chordata; class Mammalia; order Didelphimorphia; family Didelphidae; genus Gracilinanus; species Gracilinanus agilis. The sequence continues at coordinate 287,819,608 of NC_058133.1, forward strand.
ACTTTCCTTAGTTTAAATATGACCTGAGACCCGTAGTAACTGTATGACCCTGGGCAAGTCATTTAACTCTGTTTGCTTAGGTTCTTAACCAATAAAATGAGGTAGAGTGGGAAAATGGGAAAGTACTCCTGTCTCTGCCAAGAAAACCCCAAATAGGGTCACATAAAGACATGACTGAAAAGGATTTATCAACAGCAAATTATCATTATTGTTATTATAATTATTATATCTGGTCCTTGTGCAACACTTTCTGCTTCTCAGTGTTTTGATTTCTTTATCTGTAAAGTATTCATCTTTAAAGTACTTGGGGAGGGGGGATTTATACTCAGTAGTCTTTAAAGTCTCTTTAAGCTCTAAATCTATGATCATATAATCTAGTATCCTATAACCTCCAGTGATAGAGAACTAGAGGCTTATTCTGCTTTTTGATGGCTCAAACTGAAAAAAGTTTTCCTTTGTATTGAACTGAAATCTGCTTTCCTATAACTTCCACCCATTGGTTCCAATTCTAACAATGGGACCAAGTAAAGCAATTGTATTCTCTTTAATATTCCAGCCCTCCAAATATTTTAAATTGATATTAAGTCTTCTACAACCGAAAACATTCCTTTTTTGAGCATCCAACCACCATTAAGATTTATATTTTTTCCTCTCCTCCCTGCATTTCTGGGTATATTCCAAATTCTTCATGTCCTTCCTAAGAAGGAAAGTCTGGAATTGAATATAATATTCCAGACAAGTTCTGTCCAGAATGTTCTCTCTACTCATACTGTACTTTTTAAAATTAGGTTTAAACTTTGGGGGTTGACAAATCACATTAATGATTCATCAGATTTGAAAACCAATAAAAATCCTTGGTTCTTTTCACATGAACAGTTTAGTCAAGCATCCTTCATCCTATACTTGTATAACTGATTTTTTGGGGTAAAAAATTCCAATTAGACTTACTTTGCTATCTTTGTTATTTTAATAGACTTAGACCTTCATTCCCAGCTTGCTGGGACCTTTGTATATCCCAAATTTTAACTCTCTTCTCCATTCTTTTGTTTAAAATAGAAGTCTTCATAGATTAATTCATATTTATTTCGACTAAGAGAAGATGCTTGTGTTCTAGTAAGGGACATTCTAATATTTGCCCAGGAGAAGAATGTAGGATTGGCAAGGAATTAAGGATATAGTTCCAGTGAAAAATTTTCAGGACAAATATGGTTGATATTGACAAATAGTATAATACCTGTATCCTGGGCTATAATTGGGCTAGTTCAAACTGGCTTATGAAAGCTCACTGTTAAGTTTTCACTGTAAGTGACTATAACTCACAAATAGAGAAGTGCCAAAAACAGGGATTGATTTATTGTTTTGTTGATTCACAGACATAGCACAGTGATAGAGAAAATATTAATAATAATATTAATTTTTATTTTTTTTCAGGCTGGGAATTTATTTCATAAATAGTTTCCTCATTTTTTGTTGCTTTTATTTTTTGGTACAATTGCTCAAGTTTTATTCCCCATATATTAATTTTTAATATATTTAATGTTAATTTTTAAATGTGTCATATGTATAGCTTTGGGAGTAAGGAAGCAGATGTTTGTCAAATATTTGCCAATAAATTCCAGTCCATATCTTCCCTAAGTAAATACTACATGAGGAAAACTCCAAAGCTTAAAGTTCAGAGATCCTAATTCTTGTCTAATTTATGTTCTAGATATATAGCTTGGAGGGAAGACTAACATGGCTTCAATTGAAATCCTAGTCTAAAACCTTATTACAGTGTGTGCAGGTATTCTCAAAGGTGATTTCAGGGAATCTCAGTCTCTAAAAACTTCCTTCCAAATTAAAAAGGCTTAAGAATTGACTTAGTGGCAGATGGTATGCCTACTGTCCAAGAGCTTACCTAGCTAAATTCTGAGAGACCCATCATCAGGTTAGCCACAATGCAAGTATTATTGTTTGTAGTTCATTTTTGAAGAGAACCAAAGACATCGTTGATATCTTAAATTACCCATGATTTGCATTTAAGTAAGGCAGAGTTGTACAAAGTCACCATCTTTGTTTTCTCTCTTCAGAGTCACTGAAGTCCAATGGAAAGTCAGGGCAACTGGCTATAGCCTAGAATGCACTGAGTGATGCACTGGGTGACTGTGGTATCTTTGATGTCTCACCAAGGTGTAAGCTTCAGCTGCCTTTATGGTCATTGGAACAAATTGTTCTCATTTGCCCATTTTGCTGGGGAAAGTCTTTAAATATTTGGGGTAGATACTCCCTAAAGTCACTGATGGGTTTTACGTCTTTAAGTTATCCTTAACCTGAATCAGGCTGTCCACTGAGACGGTATAACTAGGTTGTGGCCACTGATCATGTAACAGCTTCTTGGCACCACAAGTGTTAGTTGGGGAAGAGGTACCCTTCAAAGGTGAATGAGTAGCCCTAAAAAGGGCTCAGCAAGCTATCACACCAGAGGTGATTTGCCCATATGCCCCTGTTCACCCCAAATGAATATTATGACACTATGGAAAGATTCGAACCAAAACAATCAAACAAACAAACTAGATTTCCATTCTTGGTCTTGGCTTCCCCTACTTATGTGACCTTTGAATGGTTATCCTAAAGTCCTTAGTCTCAGATTGTTCATCTGTAAAATGAAAATAGTTAGATCTAAATATATAATCCTGTGATGTGTATTGGGGATACAGCAATTCTTGAAGATAATTTTGTCAGGTTTGACTTCCATCTGCTTCAGTATTATCCATCTGCATGAAATTACAAATTTAATGAATTGCAAAAATAATTAAGCATAGTTATTTTAGCCTGGATCTTTGGTCAAGATCCCTGCTTTGCAAAGAATCTTTCATTCACCAACACTCAAAGTATTTTTCACAGTGGGTAATTTTGCTCCTGGTAATTTCATATTTGATATGAATCTCTTGCAAGATTTTAAGTGTTCTTATGTTCTAACCCCTAATGTGATGAAAGAGATGGAAAAAAAGATAGAGACACTTGAGAATAAAAGAAAGAATATTCAGATTTCATATCTAGCCTTTACTGAACATTTTGAGAGGGTTTTCCTTGGGGAGGGGTATTAAGGGAGAAAAAAAAAACCTTTTGATTCATATCCTCCTGCTTTTTGCCTTTTTTTAATTTTGACATCCTTATTTTGGTGAAGACTCAAATGGTCAGAAATTTTGGACAACCACAGAATCTTAAATTTTAAAACAACAGTGAAATAATAACTCTCATTTATATGTCACGAAAAGTTTTACTGGATACTTTCCTCCAAGAAACCTGTGAGATAGGCAGGGTTAGGATTATTAATATTTTACAGCTGAGAAAACTGAAAGTCAGAGAAAGAAGGAAACTTAATCAGGTTACAAAGATAGTATGCATCAGGATTCAAACCCATCTCTCTCTTGATTCCAAAATCTACACCATAGTCTTGTCACATTCTAGTTCTATCATCTGGGCTATACAGCTCTTCAGCTCCTACTAGAAAAATTGTCTGGTCCCTTCCCTCCTTATGAAAAGGTCTAGGAAACAAATGCAACTTATTTGATCAGTGAAAGACTAAATAATTAATATCAAGGCAATAGCAGTAGTGTATAAATCTTCAACTTGAGGTCAGGAAACCTGGGTATAACGTCTGCCTGAGATATTTGTTAGCTGTGATCATCCAGCAATCATAACCCCTCAGAGCCTCAATCTTCTCTGTACAATGGGGAATCCCGGTAGTATTTGCATTACTTTCTTGACATGGTTGCCTGTAGGGAAATATTTTGTAAACCTTCAAGAACTATAAATGTGAGCTATCCTACATTACATATATTGTGAATCAAATATGTGAAGTTATTTTATATTCTCTCTTTAGGATATGTCCTAATTTCTTCAGGGAATAAAATAATATGAAAGACTTAAATTGGGCATAAGGGACAAAAACTAATAGATCCCCCAAAACGTAAGGCAGAATTGATTTCACCAAAGCTTTTCTTTGGTTGCTTCCAACTTCCAACTTCTCTTAGTGGGTATTCAGTGCTTCTGTGCCATTTCCTTGGCTGTCCAATGGTCCTCACTGCAAAACATCAACCAAGTTTGCCTTCTCTGTCCATCCTCTCATTCTCCAAAATTATCGTTCACTCTTCTCTTCAATTCCTACTCAATAACTTTCCCCAATAAAAATGGCTATTTTCTCTATATTCTGGCCTCTAAAAGCAGAATGATAAACAAATTCATGCTAAAATGTAAATGACTTACAGGTTAATATAGCATCTGTCCCAAGGACATTTACATTTTAATATATAGTAAGTCTGGATGGCCAATTCCTTAACCCCAAAGAATCCATTTTTAATGGTGAAATTTCAAACACGTTTACAGATAAGAGGGGAAAAATGTGTTTTCAAAAGAGAGTCTTCCTGGTCCATCAAATTATGCCTTTTAGGAGATTACTTATTCTGTCTACAAAGAAGGTAGGCTTAACTTCCAAAAATAAAGTTTGAGAAATTGTAACATGTTAACATGTAGGTGATGGAGTCTCCTTTTTATAATATTTTTAGGATATACCCCAAAGTACAAAGGATCTGTAATTTCATCAGTGTAGGAATTCTATATGCCAACATAGCTCATATGTCCTTTATTATTTACTAGATAATTCCTATGCAATTGTCTGAAGCACTCAGAAGTTAAGTGACTTGCCCAAGGACACAGCCAATATATATCAGAAACCAATTGGAAATTAAGATCCTGACTCTTAGGACTGCTCTTTATAGTTACACTATTTCATTATGTCTCTCACACATAATATATTAATTAGCATTTACATAGTCCTTTAACATCTGCAAAGTACTTTACAAGTATTTTTTTTCCATTTTATTCTCACAACTACTCTGGGAGGTATTATAATTATCCCCATTTTACAGATGAGGGAAATTAAACAGTCCAAGCTTAAATGACTTGTCCAAGGTCACACAGCTAATGAGTATTCAGGGCGGGATTTGAACTCAGGCCTTCCTAACATCAAGTCCAACCCTCTAACCATTATACCAACAAGCCACTATTTGTACTAATACATAAGTACAACTTTGCCAAAAGGACTATTTTAACTGTAATATCCAATATCGAATTCAATATGTTTCAGTTCTATCCAACAAGCACTGATTATATAAGTATTTACTGCAGGATGGGCACTGGAAATAAAAAGACAAAAACCAGACAATTAGGCCCTTTGGCCATTTATATTCTACTAGGATGATAGAATGAGAACACAAAAAGTAGATTAAGTGTTAGAAGTTGGATTTGGAATCTGTTGTCCTGTTCCCAAAACTAGCATTCAATCTACTGCCTATTGGTCTATATTGCCTATATAAATATGCCAGGCTACCTATTACCTTTATGATATTACTTTATGAAATTTTAATAAATCTTTGATCTGATCAGTTGTCTCACCATGTATGATTCGAATCCATATCTTTCTGAACACCTTCAAAAAAAAATCCACCCAATGTGTTAGAGGCTTTCTTCAGGCTCTTTTAATGTCTTTGTAGATAAAAGTTCAATACTCAAGCTAGCTGACTGTTAGCTCACACTCTTCCTACCCAAGTAACTTATGTTCTTTTAGAGTCACATCTTTCTCTATCTGTGCAGTAGGATTTGTTCTATAACATACTGGAACCAACTCAAACCAGCTTGGTGAATCAATTGCTAGATTTTCAGTTATAAGCATATACATCTTGGGAACTGACAAAGATGACATGGCCATTGGAAAAAAATAGTTCTCATCTGCCCATTCCTGTCAAGGGAATTCTTCATATGCTTGGGGTAGATATTACCCTAAGTCACTGATGGGCTTGAGGTCTATCAATTACCCTCAACTTAGTTTAGCCTGCCAAGACATTTTATTTTATTATTTTCATTATTTTATTATATTTTCTTTTGAATATTTTCCCATTATTACATATGTCATGTTCTTTCCCTCTCCCCCAAACCCCTTTAATCACCCTTAGCTGAAGCACAATTCCACAGGATTTTAAATGTGTCATTGATTAAGACCTAATTCCATATTATTGATAGTTGGACTAGAGTTACCGTTTAGCATCTACATCCCCAATAATATCTCCATCAGCCCATGTGTTCAAGCAGTTGTTTTTCTTCTGTGTTTCTCCTCCCACAGTTCTTCCTCTGAATGTGGCTAGTTTTCTTTCTCATAAGTCCCTCAGCCTTGCTCTGGATCCTGCCAACACATTTTATTGGTGTGTGGATACTGCACATTCTATAGCTACTTGGAGTGGCATGTAACTATTGGGTGAAAGGTGGATTCCAAAGGTGGATGAGTAGCCCCAAAAAAGATTTTGGCAGGCTTTCACCCTAGAGGTGCTGCCTGAATATTTGCCCTGAATATCCTATACGTCAGTTGAGTCTATGGCATACTTTTTGTTTACAAGTGAATACAGAGTTCAAGGGAAAGTGTTCTTGAGTTTAGAGTACTGGCAGCAGTAGAGTTGGCATATGACTCCTGGAAGTCCTTTGATGGAATCCTTAGCCCTCAATGTTCTCCTTAACTATGTTGTAGCTTTTCCTCCCAGGGGGAGGCAAGCATATCTAGTCCACTGCTCATTCCTGAAATAGTAATCTGGCTAGATAGTTGCCCATTAGGAGGGAGGGAATCTCAGAGCCAAGGTTTTACTAAGAGGTCAAGGCAGATGAAGCAGAAGATGGGAAAGAGGAGGAAAAAGTCAGACAATGACAATAAAATATTTTTTATTTTATTTTATTTTATTTTATTTTTTTTTTTTTATTTTTTTTTTTTTTATTTTAAACCCTTAACTTCTGTGTATTGACTTATAGGTGGAATAGTGGTAAGGGTAGGCAATGGGGGTCAAGTGACTTGCCCAGGGTCACACAGCTGGGAAGTGTCTGAGGCCGGATTTGAACCTAGGACCTCCCGTCTCTCGGCCTGGCTCTCAATCCACTGAGCTACCCAGCTGCCCCCAATGACAATAAAATATTAAAAACTCTTCCCAATGTAGAGACATGTCATGACTTCAGTGTGTTGATTATGAAGTAGGCTTCCTCTCTCTTGGGAGAAAAGTGGTGAATTATAGGTATAGAATGAGGTATGCATTTTCAGACATTGTCAATATATTGATTTGTTTTATCTGAGTCTATATATTTCTTACAAAGGAGAGTTATACTGAGAAAGGCATGAAGCAACAGTGACTTTAAAAAATATCAATAAAATAGCTAGGTGATACAGTTAGAAAAGTGCCAGGCCTGGAGTCAATAAGATCTGAGTTCAGATGCCACAGTAGAGACTTATATTAGTTGTGTGAGCCGGAGAAAGTCTCAACTCCTTTTTGCTTCAGTTTCCTCATCTGAAAAATGGGCATAATAATAACACCTACTTCCCAGAGTTGTTGTGAGGAGGGAAATTTGAGATAATTTTATTGTAAAGTGCTTAGCATAGTGCCTGGCATATAGAAGTTCTATCTAAATGGTAGTTATCATCATAAAATAAAGGAATATCTTTAAAAACTGGTGATAGTAATACATCTAAAATAATGTTGGTTCCTGATGAGGTGGAGGAGGGAGAAAGTGCTTTATACGTAAAATACATATGAATAACAGTTTCCATATACCAATATTTCCAAATACCTTGTAAACAATTTGTAATGTAAAAAGCCTTCTCTCAACTATCTTTGATTCAGTGAAAGAAATCCTAGAATGGTTGGGTTAGCCCTTTGCTAAGTGAAACCTAGTCCAGAGGACCAAAGGGTATTAGAAAGGAAGAAGAAAATGAGATGCAGGAAAGAGTGAAGAATTAGGAGGATGGACTAAGAAATACATTTCTTAAACTCTTGGTCCTCCTCAATTCTTCAAAAGACAGTTGGAAAATACACACTATTATTTCTGATTCTTTACTTTCCTTTGCCTTTCCATCTTTTATCCTCAATGCTTATCAGATACAATACAGAAGAAGCAAAGATCAGGTTTGGTAGGTATGTTCCAAGGCATAGACAAACAGTTACATGCCAAAAAAAAGCCATTTTCTTCACTTTTCCCAGCCTTAACCATCACAAAAGAAGGGGACATTCTCTCCAAACCAGATTGGACACAGGGGATGGAAAAGGGAACTAATTGTTTCCACTAAAATAAATTGGATCATGTTGATGAGTCAAAAAGTCTTAACTGAAGCAATGGATCAGAAACTGAGTCCCCTAGGCCTCTTCTTTCTATTTTCTCACAGAAAATGCTGCATAATGCAGCAGAGTCCATTGATGATTTGTCATCCCTGGTAAAAAGAAGAAAAAATATAAATGGTGAAGAGAAGGTGAGGATGGGTAGCAGTTGTAAATCTATTTTATAGCAACATCTTTTTTTTTTAGTCCTTACATTCCATCTTTGAATCAATGCTGTTTATTTATTCCAAAACAGAAGAGTGGTAAGGGCTAGGCAATGGGAGTTAAGTAACTTGCCCAGGGTCACACAGCTAGGGAGTATCTGTGGCTACATTTGAACCCAAGACTTCCCATCTCTAGGTCTGATTTTCAGTCCACGAGCCACCTGCCCTTTATGATGGCAAAATGATGAAATTTTATAACCAAAAAAATTTTAACTTATTGGCCAAATCCCTCACTTTATGAGTAACCTTAAGTTAAGTGACTTATTTAAGGTCACAAAGTGCCAAGCTCTGATCCAGCTCCTGATTTCTATCCAGTGGTCTTTTGGTGGAAATGACATTGTCTCTTCCATTAGAAGTGAAGCTCCCTAAAGGTATGAACTGTACTTTTATCTCTGTATCCCTAGCACTTATGCTATTTGCAACAACATAAGTCCTTATAAATACCTGTTGACTTAACTTGACTTGGCTAATCCAGAGTCATTAACGAAGCTTCTCCTCTTCCTCCCAAAATCTATGGTGGGCTGCAGATTCTAGGTAGTACATCCTGGAAAGACTAATTAGATAACACATCAAATAGTGGTACCTATAAGCATTACATGATAATCTTCTTTCCTCTCCAAAGCTTAAACAAGATGAGGTTTTCCAGAAAATTTTTACTGCATCATTTTTTTTTAAGAGCACTAAGAAGAATATCAAAAAAGCTCTAGATAAGCCCTGGAAATAAGAAATATACAGTACAGTTTGAAAAGCAATTTTAAAAAATCTACTTCCCACTCTACCCAGAATATTTCAGTGACCATCAACCCAGGGAAAAAATGAAACTTGAATCAGCTCACATTCTTCTAGGCCAAACTGTAGCAGAACTAGCAGCGGGCAATTTCTGTAAAGTGCCAAAGGAACATCAAAAGTGGAACCGCACCACGAAGAGAATTTCCCAACCATAATTAGTACAATTTTCGTTTGCCCTAAATAGCCACCAATTTCACCGTGCCCTAAATAGCCACCAATCTACCTCTCTTTACTGTTAATGAAGCAAAGGAGCACAAAAGTATTTCTAATTTGGAGGAGCCAAGGGAGTCTGCATGGGCCATTAGCAGCAGAAAGCTTCATTACTGGGAGAAGACGTCTCTCCCTGAACTTCTCCTGGCTTTATGTGCGAAAAATCAGGAGGCAACTAGTCCATTTGCAAAATTAACTCTTTGCTTTGCATTCACAGCAGCTTTTGTAGACTAAGAGAGGGGGAAAAGGATAACAGATCTTTCATGCTGCTTTTTCCCCTTCTCTTTTCTGTTCTTTAGCAGGGAGGGTAGGGTAGGAGTAGCATTATAATCAAGAGGGTTTCAACTTGGGGACAATTTGCCTTAGAAATATGGAGGAATTGCTAGCTAGAACCTTCCTGTTTAAGCACCAATTTGCCATACCAGTTGTGCAAACGGTTATGTAATTTAGCGCAAGTGTACTGTGCAGAACTGTTGCATGTCTACTGCCCACAAAGGATTTGCTAAACCAATCAACACTACCAACTAGAACAAATATTAACTCCCTGGTTCATGTTTACCATTAGCTTACTTATCCTGAGGGTCCATAACTCTGTGTATCAAGACAAACACTACATTTAGCTCTAAATGCTTTCAATTTGGTACAATTGTGGAATAAGCCCATTATAATTATGCATCTCCTAAACCAGAGCCCATCATAATAGCTAAACCTCAAATGGTACTGCAAGCACCTACTGGATATTAGTGCTCCTCACTGTTCCTGTTCTAATCTGTTATTGAGCAAAGGGGACAAAATGGAAATTTTAAACACTGCAAACTATTTTTGGTGGCATGGCTAGGTGTTGGCATGTATTTCCATTGCTTTGGCATCTTTCCATTAACTCTTTCTTGATGGAATCTTAATCTCATCAGGTCTCCTATTATCTAGAGACATCTTAGGTTGGGCAATGAGATACCTAGATACCCAACCTTAACAAAAGTGGATTTTTTTTTCCATTTTACACTGGGTCAGGAGGCCCTGTGAATATGAAAACAATGGCATCCTACAAACTTTTTCCCCCACTTTCGATATCAAATTCAGGTTCAAAGTCTGAAAATTCATAGAATATGGCCAACATCCTAGTAGAAAAGTTATTAAACTGTGTCTATGGATAGATTTCAGGGGCTAGATGAACTTCAGTGGGAAAATAACTATACCTTTATTTCTACTCGCCTCTAGCTGAAATTTTTTTTAAATTTTTTTTTAAACCCTTGTACTTCGGTGTATTGTCTCATAGGTGGAAGATTGGTAAGGGTGGGCAATGGGAGTCAAGTGACTTGCCCAGGGTCACACAGCTGGGAAGTGGCTGAGGCCGGGTTTGAACCTAGGACCTCCTGTCTCTAGGCCTGACTCTCACTCCACTGAGCTACCCAGCTGCCCCCTCCTCTAGCTGAAATTTAACATGCCCTTCAAAATATGATTGTAGGGAACAGATCATAGTAGTATCAGGGATACTGCACAAACCACAAACATTTTCATGTTACATTATAGTTGCCACTGCTATCTCAAAATATTTTGGGCTTATTATTATTTCTAAATTACTATAATTATCTGACCCTCCTCTAGATCGCATGCCACTATCATCTTCTTGGCTACAGATTGTATTTTCATAAAATCTTTTACCTTTATAGACTTTTGCATTTTATTTTATGCCCTTAAAACATCGGTCTTAAAAGGGGTCCATAGGTTTTGCCAGGGTACCAAATGAATCCAAGACACCAAAAATGTTAAGAACACCCTTCTTAACATAAGTCATTAAAAAGGTTGGATAGGACTTAAGAGAGTTCTTATACTATTGAGGTGCCATTTTTCACATGCTTAGCTAGTCTGTGGCACTAAAACAAACAGTTTACTCCATGTTTCTGTTCATTTTAATGATCTCTACCAAAGTCATCAGTTATTGAAAAGCTGGCCATAAATCAAGTCACATAAAACATCTGGGCAAAAATGGTACCAGGCTTCACACCACCTATAACACTCTAAGTCTTTACACTCCTATCATCTGTGATGGAAGGGGAATCTTTCCCCATTTCTTCTTGCTCAATGGAGATAGAATACACATGTTCAACATTTTCTTGCTATGATAATTCCTTCTCTTTCCTCAAAATACTTGCCTTCTGTCCTATTGCTTGGATGAAACTAGATTCATTGAAATTTTCCTTATGACTTCTTTTTTTTAAAACCCTGATTATTTCTATTGTTTTCTTCTAGCATAAACCTGTGTTTTCTGAATTTCTCAAATTACAACTTTTCATAGTAGCAGCCATAATAAAAGGAATACCTCCCAGTGGCTACAATTATAAATTATATAAATTGTAAATATATAAATTATTAATTATTAATTTATGAGTAAATTATACGACATTCTTTTAAAATGAAAACATTACACAGATAATTTATGATCAGCTTGTGGTCCATTATGATTCCTAGATTATTTTCTACTTGACTTTATTTCTGTAACTCTAACTGCAAAATGAAGATAATACCTCTTTGAACTTGCTTGTCTCACAGGGGTGTTGTGAGAACTGAAGAGATACCATTAGTGATGCTATGACTATTTATCCCTAGGAAGGAGAGTTAGGCGATTATTAAAGGAAAAGCTAGGCCAAAATTTCCATTTGAACTCTTCTCTACTTTTGAATTCACAGAAGCAGGGGGTGTCTCATACTTTGAACACTGACACATTAAGAGCTGCTACATAGGTAAAAACTGAACGCATTGCACTACAGGAGAGGATATTAGCCAAGATCTAAGAATCAAGGTGATAAACAGGAGCATTAACCTCCTCCTCTCTGGCAGAATTAGGAATAAAGCAAACCAAAGTTGGCAAGAGCAAGCCAACCAAGGAAGATTTTCAGGATGAAAATGACCTTTTTTTTATGTTTAGTATGAAATGTTGCCTTTATTTTCCACAATGTAAATTAAAGTAGACAATTTAAAATTATCTCCATCATATTCTCTAAAATGATGAATCCATAATATTTTGAGACAATATGATAAATATTGTGGTTTAGACAATAAAATACTAGACCTAAGTCAGAAAGATATGGTTTGAAACTTGTCTCAGATATGCATTAGCTGTATGAGCCTGGGAAACGCTCTTAAACAGTCTCAAGTTTAGTTTCCTTAGCTGTGAAACAGATACAAAATAGAATATACTTCAAAGTATAATTATGAGAATCAAATGTGGAAAATACTTTGTAGGTGAAAGCATCTCTGACTACACTTGGTGCTTCTACTTCCTCTTCTCTCAATCTCTTCTAAGCTCTCTGGGATCTGGTTTGGAACCTAATAATTCAGTTGAAATTGCTTTCTCTAAATCTATTAAATACCTCTTAAATGACAAATATAGTAGTCTTCTCTCAGCTTCCATCTATCTTCCACATCTGATTCTGTTGACTACCTTCTCTTTCTGGATACTCTTTCCTCTCTGGGTATTCATAACATTTCTCTCCATTTCCCTCCCTGTCTCTCTCTCTCCCTCTGTCTTCTCTCTCTGTCTCTCTCTCTGTTTTCTTCTCTCTCTCTCTCTCTCTCTCTCTCTCTCTCTCTCTCTCTCTCTCTCTCTCTCTCTCTCTCTCCTCTCTGTCTATATTTTCTT
>NC_058133.1:287835596-287845293 GCF_016433145.1 Gracilinanus agilis
CTGTTTTCTTCTCTCTCTCTCTCTCTCTCTCTCTCTCTCTCTCTCTCTCTCTCTCTCCTCTCTGTCTATATTTTCTTCTCTCTCTGTTTCTCTCTGTCTCTCTCTTTTTGTCTCTCTCTGTCTCTCTGTCTCCGTCTCTCTGCCTCTCTGTCTCTCTGTCTCCCCTTCCATATGAGGAATATTTGCAAGTGTCCTTCACTAGACCTGCATATATGTCATACCCTTTAACTTTGGGTGTACTCCAAGGATCTACTACATCCCCTCTTTTTATTTTTTCTAGGTCACCAAGTGAGAGAAAATTGGAAAAAATGGAAAAATAGATACTTTTCTACATTCTTTCACTTGACAACTTAGTCGGATTGGTAGGTTCAAAGACTATCTCCATATAGATGATTGTCAAGTCTACACATTCAATCTCTCTATCTTGAATTCAGCTAACTACCTATTTCAGATGTTGAAATGAATGGCCAGTAGATACCTCAAACTTGATATATCCAAAATATATTTCACTATCTTTTCTCCCAAACTCACCCTTATGAATTTTGTATTAGTATCAAAGTCATTCCCACATCTTCTAGTCACCAATGTTTGCAACTTCAGTGTCATCCCTGACATTCCTTTTTCTCACCATACATATCCAGTCAACTGCCAAATATTGATATTTCCAATTCCTCAACATATCTTAAATTGGAAACTTCTCTCTATTCACATAATAACCACTTTATTCTAGGCTACCATAACCTTTCAGAATGACTATTATAATGGTCTTGAATTGTTTTGTTTTGTTTTTGTCTCAAATCTCTACCTAGTCCAGTATATCTTTCACAATGATACCAAAGTGATTTGCCTTAAATGAAAATCAGACTATTATTCCCCTACTCCCTAAACTCCAATGGTTCCATATTAGCTATGATACAAAGCATGAATAGCTCTGGTTGGCATTTAAAGCCCTTTATGACCTATTTTCAACCTATCTTTTTAGCCTTGTTATACATTACTCTCCTTCACGTACTCTTTGGTATAATCAAATTGGTCTTCTCTTTGTTCCTCATGCCCAGTGATCCATCTCCCATAACTTTGCCCCTGCAGTGTTCATTCTCCATACTTCAAAAGCATTCTCTTCTCACTTATACTTCATGAAATTTCCTACTTCCTTCAAGATTCAAGAACTACTTTCTATACAAAGTCTTTCCTGATCCCTCAGTAACTAGTGATCTTCCTCCCTAAATTATATTATATCTATTTTACATTTATAAGATATATATTTACATATGTATATACTTATTCATAAAATTTATGTATATGTTACCTCAAAAAAGAATATAAACTTATTGAGAATAATTATTACTTTATAAGTTATCTTTATCTCCCTCAAACACTATGCCTGGAACTTAGAAGGTGTTTAATGAATGCTTGTTAATGATCAACTGGCTTAAATAGTTTCTAGGATCCTTCTCCCCTGTAATTCCTATGGTCACATAAATTGAACTTCTGGCTCCCAACAGGCTACCAGGAATGAATGACACTTGTGGAAAAAACCTGGGATAAGAACAGACTAGAAATCTGCAGGATTCATAGGAGACATATGTCAGTGTCAGAGAAAGACATGAAGCTTTTGTAGAAAGAGCAAAAACAGCAGTCCTTATGCCAGCAAAGCATTTTGTCATCTCAGTGAAGCACAGAACATGCAATGCCTTTAAACAGGTAAGTGTCATCTCTTCACCTCAAATGCTAACCATTATGAGCACCAGTTATTTACATCTCTTTCACAAGCTGACTGTCAGGGTGAAGCCACAGAAAAACAGTAAAATGGAAAGTGATACAGAAGTATGCTGTAACCTGGGAAAAAAGCAACGAACAGGAAACAGATCTTAGGTTGCCTATATTTTTCAAATGTCAAAACTATATTATGGAGAATGATATTTTTCTCTTAAAAAAAAGCAATTTGAAATCGAAATAAAACATTGATCAAGTGTAGTGGAACCAGAGCTATGATACAAAGGGTTTAAAAAAACCCTTCCCTTAAAGTTAAGAATTATTAGAATTTTAGAATAGCTACTAAATATAGGTTCCAAGACAGAAGAGCAGTAAAGGCTAGGTAATTAGGGTTAGGTGACTTGCCCAAGGTCACACAGCTAGGAAGTATCAAGCTAGATTTGATCCAAGACCTCCCATCTCAAGGTCTCCATGTTACAAGGTGCAGAGGGTTTTCATAGCTGTCTGTAAGCCAACCAACTAACCCATATTTATAGAACATCTTTTAAGTGGAAGACTCCTTGCTAGATATTGGAAATGTAAAGACATGATTTCTATCCTCAAATACAGTGATTCAAATACAGGTAAGATCAGAAATACATCAACAGATAACTAATGTCAAGCTATTAAAGTTAAAATAGTGAATGGGTCATGAGACAGGGCATAAGATAAAAAACTAATACTATTTATTTGATGACCTCTACTCCATTGCAAATAGCCCATGATATTTAGAATTGGAAGAAATCTTATTTTTTATTTTGTATTTTAGATGTTTTAATTTTGATTTTTTAAAATTTTCAATTAAAAGAATTTATTTTCTCTCCTTCCCATCCAAACCCAATTTAAAAGAAAGAGAAATTGCATTTAGCCCAACTCCCAAATTTGCACATGGGGAAGCTGAGATCCAAAGAAATGAAGCACTTCGCCTACTCCAAAAGACATCCTGATATAGTAGAAAATGCTGCCTTATATTCAAAGAAAGACCTGATTTCAAATCTCATATCTAATACCTACTTGTACTTGTTTCTTTATGTCTCATGGAGTCATTAGCTTTTATTTACCCAGTTATAATTTTTAAGGAGTTATTTTCTAGTAGATTTTTGCAACTTTTTTTCTACCATTTGAACAACTCTGATTTTTAAGGAGTTGTTTTCTTCAGTGTTTTTGTGCCTCTTTACCAAGTTGTGAATTCTCTTCATAATTTTCTTAAAACCTCTTATTTGTTTTCCCAATTTTTCCTCTACTACTCCTACTTAATTTAAAAAAAATTGTTCTTTTAGTTATTATTTCTTTCTTTAGCTCTTCCAGGAATTCTTCTTGTGTTTAAGTCTAATCTGCATTTTTTTCTCTTTGGGACATTACCCGAAGTTGTTGTTTTTTTAATTGTCTTCTTCTGGGTTTATGTCTTGAACTTTCCCATCACCAGAGTAGCTTTTTATGGTCAGTTTCTTTTGTTATTGTTATTTAATGTTCACTTTCCCATCGATTTCTTAACTTCAGACTTCATGTTAGAATTAGAATCTGATCATCTCTAGGTGTGGGAAGGATGTCTACTCTGTGTTTTTGTCTCATATACCTCTGCCTCTTTCACAACTCAGTGAGGACCTATAAATTTTCAATGCTTTCAAATTGATGCAATATGTGGAGTAGTCTGGTCATTACCTTATCTGCATTATGCTTTCCTACTCTCTCACAACCACAACTATTGCTCTCTTCCATGGCCTTATAACCCAAAACTGGATAATGAGTAACAGAGTTATCAGATGGTACTATATTCCTGCATCCAATGCTGGATAGGTACTTTGGGATCTCTTTCTGACCATTTGTGCAGTTCCCTTATCATTCCTGGCACAGGGCTATGATGGATGCCACTGATGCCATAGTCCACAGCTGGTGTCACTTACAGACACACTCCCAACCACCGCCAACTCCTGTGTCTGTAGACCTCTATTTCTGTCTTCCTGAACTGCCCTGGGCTAAAAACATGACTAATTGTGAGTTTTTGTTGGTTCTTAATTTGGTTTTATCCTTTTGAAAAAAATTATTCTGGAAGAGGTATCTTGGGAGAGCTCTATACAAATGCTGGCTTCAGTGCACCATTTTGGTGTCATCTCTCCAGATTTTCTTATCTGTACTTTACAAAAGTACCTGTGTTTTTGTCTTAGACACAGAAAAGAAAGCCATAAGACAAGGCATCATTCCTGAGCTCTCGCAGAATATGTAACTATATGAGTCCTGAGCAGAGAGCAGAATAAGGAAGAAATGAAGGGAGGGAGAGGGATGTACTCATAAAAGTTAAGACAGCAGAATCTTTAGATCCATTAGTTTTCTAAAAACACATAGCAAAAACATAGCCTCATCAACTGGCTCATTGTTCCAATTAAAAAAGTCTGGAATATTCTCCCAAAGTATTTTTGCCAACACAATATATTAAATTAATCTTTGCTTCTAGTGAAGATAATGTAATATGCCTCTTTCCAATAGATTGCAAGCTCTCTGAAGGTAGATACTTTTTTTCTTTTTCTTGTTTGTTTTTGTTTTTCTATCCCCAGCACTTAGCATAGTACATGGAACTGGTAGTATTGAATGTATCTTGATTGGTTGTTTGAACTATGCTGAATTTCCCCTACTTGGACATATTGACAGATTTAGAAAGCCATTTCAACAATGTGTATGACAAAACTGTAGGCACTAACTACAAAACACTAGAAGTAGATAGAAGCAAAATGGGATGAACTAAGAGGAGATCCAGGGATTACTAGACCATATAACCCAGTGATGGGCATACTACGGCCTGCGAGCCAGATGTGGCCCCCTGAAATGTTCTATCCAGCTGGGGAGACATTATTCCTAATCTGACGAACACAATGAGTAGGATACAGTACTTAGAAACAGACTGACAGATGGGCATTTTCTTTCCTTTGGTCCCCTCTTTAAAAAGTTTGCCCATCACTGATCTAACCCAATTCAATCCAATTAAGTGCCTATAATGCATAAGTACAAGTGTACATAATGTACAAGGTGGATCATTTGTACAGTGGATAAAGCATCAGGTCTGGAGTCGGGAAGACATGAGTTCAAATCTAACCTCAGATACTAACTAGCTATGTGACCATGGATAAGTCATTTATGCCTATGTGTCTCAGTTTCTTCACCTATAAAATGACCTGGAGAAGGAAATGGCAAACCATTCCAGTATCTTTGCCAAGAAAATCCTAAATGAAGTCATGAAGAGACAGACACAACTGCAATGTCTGAACAACAAACTTACAAGGCACCATACATAGAACTAGAGGTAGCGTGACAAAATGGGAAAGAATCCCTGCCCTCAAAGAGATTTATGTATAAATACAAAGATTTAAGGGGCCATCTGTGTTAGGAATGTTTGCAAAGATTTTATCAAACAAAATCAAGATGAACTACATAGACATATGTACCAGTAACCACATGATGTAGATTCCAAGCCTTCTATTTTAGTCTCTTCACCTTACAAAATCCCTACAAAAAATAGACCACAAAATTACATCATTCCAAAGCAGTCAAGTATCGGAGGAACTTTACCTACACAGTGTCTTCCATAGAGTCACTTATATAACCATGTAAATTGATCTAGGTCACCAGGACTGACAGAAACCAAGCTTCAGTCAGGAATTATGATAGAAATTGGGGGGAAATGCTTGATGTTGATGCTGTATATTTTCAAGTCACTGACGCTCACTAACATTAGAGGACACATCTATATGACTTCCCAAAGTCTTACTTCAATGCTTTCTCTAAGCTACAAAAGTAGCCTTGGGATTTTGAAGGCTATAATGGTAAGTGACTATCTGTCATATGTTACTAGTTCAGAAAAGCTTCAAGTACCACCCTGCATTTAATAGACTGAGTAAGATGTCCAGAGACCAATTTAACTATATATGTAAAAGTTCTTCCCCAGAAGATTGGCTACTACACGAATTCTTTGACAGTGGTGATCCTCTGACATTGGTCATAAGTATATAAATTGATAATTAATCTTTTTAAGCTCATAAGACTAGAATAAATTTAGGTGCTTATTAGCAAGGCAACTGAAAAAAATCATTCTGGGGTCCATTATGATTGCATGAATTGTCACCATCCCATATCATCTGTTCAAATAAAATGTCAGTGATTACAAGATTGAAATAGTTCATTATATTGGCTCACTAGATTGAAACAGGTCACAACATAAGGAAATAAGAGACATGAAAAATAGGAAGAAATAAGAGAAGAAAAAATATAAAAATATGAAAAAGATAAAAACCTGGTCTTTTAGCAATCATCAGCAGCAAGTTCAGCAGAGTAACAGCCACCCTATTATGCATTATAAACAGCCTGGCTGCTGATTTAATGGTAGTCTGAGCAGCATAACCAAGAAATGCTTGCTCCCATATTAATAGGAAATATATTGTATGAATCCAATAGTTCATGAAATTAACAAGGAAAAAAAAATGAATTGTAGTAAAGCAACTTTGCAAGTAATGGGAGACTGTAGCAATTGCTTCCCTGGAGCACAGTGAACACTTTGGGTGCACTTGGGCAAAGTGAATATAAATGAGAATGGACACTGCTGGAAACTTTTTAAACAACATTTTTAATTTAAATCTATTTCAAGTTTTCTCTTAGTTAGAAAGTTGTAAAAGTGAATTCTATTAGTCCAAAATGCCAATTAGAGTTTAGGCACTCTTAGCCCATTCCCAAAGACTTCTAAGGCTAACTGGTATGAAAGACTTAAAATCATGGCATGAACTAGAGTTTGGGCAAATGTAATACTTAAATACTTATTCCCCATCCTCTGAGGTACTGCTCTTGTTAGCCAACCATTTAAATCTAGAAAATATTTCCCTTTAGAAAAGTCTCAAAATTACATACACCTAATATATGCTTTCGGTGAGAATGGGCAGATCTCATACTTACAAGCCAATAGACATACGATGAAAGATTACATCTGGCCCACAGACACTGCCCCTGACAGTCTGACCAAAGCTTTGGTTGACCTGACAGGAAGAAGCAAGATTTTCCACAGAGGCAAGTAGGTAACTTCCCTTGTTCCCTGAGACAGAGCCATCCAGGTCTTCCAAGATAGCTGCATTAGGAAATGGGAATGCTACTCGGTTAGGTGAGTTTAGAAACTTCAGCTGTTCAGTCTTTACAGTAAATCCACCTGAAAATTAAAAAAAAAAAGATGTTTTAATTAAATTATCAATAGGCAAGCTAGGTGGCTCAGTGGATAGAGAGTCAGTCCTAGAGATCCTGGGTTCACATCTGGCCTCAGATATTTCCTAGCTGAGTGACTCCAGCTGTCTACTATTTACCACTCTTCTGCCTTAAAATTGATTGATTCTAAGACAAAATATAAGGGTTTAAAAACAATCATTGTCTCATAATATCAACTAATCAATCTATTAACAATGTTTATTTATTTCTAGGTACAATACTAGGAGCTGAGCAGACAAAGATGTAAATCTCAGAACCCCTAACTTCAAGGAGCTAACATTCTAACAAAGTTCATTATTATTGTCTCAATGATTTCATTTGGAAGGAAAAGGAAAAAGAAAGAAACTAATGAATAGGAATGCCCTACCCTGCTCATTCAGAACTTTCACTGGCTGATCACAGCATCAATTCAAATAATAACAATCCTTTAGTGACATAACCCAGATGACAGGAATTCTAGACAGAATGATGCTCTGAAAAGAATGTTGAAAAGATTCAGATAACTTGGATTCAAATTTCTGTTACTTACTATATAACTTTTGGCATATAACTAACCTTTCTAGACCAAAATTTCCTTACCTGTAAAAAAAGAAGTTGAGTCTAGAGAGTTATCTCGGTGGCCCCTTCTACCTTTAAGTATACTTTCCTATGATATTGCTAAGAATTAAGTTTCTTTTTATAAATGGTCAAATGCATTTCATTTTTTTTTGTTGTTCCTCGTGTAATCTATCCCTACTAGTGCCTTCTTTATGGCAACAAGTTTATAAATGCTTGTTAAAATGAATTTAATTTGAGGCAGCTAGGTGGCTCAGCAATACGAGAGAGTCAGGCATAGAGACAGAAGGTCTGGGGTTTAAATCTAGCCTCAGAAACTTTTTAGCTGTGTGACCCTGGGCAAGTCACTCTAATCCCTATTGCCTAGCCCTTACACTCTTCTGCCTTGGAACTGATACTTCATATCAATTCTAATAAAGAAGGTAAGGGTGTTGTTTGGTTTTTTTAAAGAATTTAATTGTAAATATGTCCATCAGAGTCAGAATAGGACTCTAGATTTTTCATGAAACCTTTTTGTGAAAGGTCTGATCAAAAAATCTTTCTTAAAGTTTTGGAAACTTCCAACTACTCTCTGCTTCCCTTAAATTTCCTCATGGAAATTAGGGCACACTTATAGGTGGACACAAAGATAGGGGCCAGATTATATCTAAAAGAAGTACTGCTAAAACAAAGACCTCATAGAGTCCCTGCAACATTTATTTAGAAAGCAATTATCTCAAACAGCATTCCATTTTTAAATAATAATTATGCATACTATGTATATTGAATTTAGATAAAATATGACTACTTTTCAAACCTCTGTTCCTAAAGAACAACTCAAAAGACATGTGTTATATGCCAGGCACTGTGATAAGTGCTTGGGGTTAAGATACAAACAGAAAAAAAGAACTATGATCATACTCTCCCTGACTTAGTAACATAGGAAAATCTCTAAAGCCAAGAGCCACACCAAAGAAATGAAAAACTATCAACGCTCAAAATTTAGGTAGGTGATATGCTTAAAAAACTGGACCTGAAATCTCAGAAAACCTGAGTTCAATTTACCCTGAAACACTTAACTAGCTGTGTGACCTAGGGAAAGTCATTTAACCTCTGTCTGCCTTGTTTTTCTCCTCTGTAAAATGGGAAGAATAATAACCCTACAGTGTTGCCATGATGTTAAAATAAGATAATACTTGCCCGAGAACTTAACATTAGTATGAATCCCTATTCTTTTCCTTGGTACCATAAGATCAGTTTTAGGTTTTAAAGGGGAAAATTTCATATTGAATTTTCAAATAGTCCATTCTCTGAGGTCTCAATTCAACCTCATCCTTTGAATGAATTAAGAACAAGGTCTGGGGCTTATCTGTATAAGGGGGTGTGTGCCCACTCTAGAAAGATAGACCTTGTGACTCTCTGACATTCATCAGATGCTTGCCTCTTGCCCCCCATGACTCTTGGCATTTGGAAGACCAGCCTCTAATTCAGACAGGTTAAATTAGCCAAATAAGAAAGACTTTAAAAAGTGATGTCCCGGAAAGTATAAGTTCTGGGTCTAGAAAGGAAGGAGGTCTTTTTTTGTCCTGAAATTATGGTGAGAGGAAGCTGTTTTAGGTAAGCCTGACCTAAGACAAAGGCTGTCTTTGGAAAGAAACTTATTAAAGAGACAGCCAATCCCATGCAATGATGCCTTTTCTTTCTCTGATTCGCTCTTTTAACTTATTTAATAAACAACTATAAATTAAGATACAGTCTCCAGAGAATTTTAATCTTAACACTTATAAAGTGTTTTGTAAACTTTAAATCAATACATAAATGAATGAAAGATATCTGGAATCACAAATGACCATGGATTATATGATTCAAAAACTAGTTGCTAGTTTTAGAGTTCCTTCTATAAGAGATGTTCTTTTCTGAGCAGTTGGGTTTCCAAGTCCTATGACAGTTGGCTGCTATAATGCCATGCAGCATAACATCTGGGTCCTATTCATTGGATGGGAGCAGCAAAATGGCCCCATGTACATATCAATATTTATTTCATCTTCATCTATATCTGTGTCTCTCTCCCTTTCTGTAGATAGAGACAAGTCTCTGTCTTCCTTTCTTTCTTTCTTTCTTTCTTTCTTTCTTTTTCTTTCTTTCTTTCTTTCTTTCTTTTTCTTTCTTTCTT
>NC_058133.1:287848203-287913107 GCF_016433145.1 Gracilinanus agilis
TCTTTCTTTCTTTCTTTCTTTCTTTCTTTCTTTCTTTCTTTCTTTTCTTTCTTTCTTTCTTTCTATCTTCATCTATCATTTATTTATCATCTATCTTTTTATCTATCATCTATATCTATAGATCAATTTGTCTGTCTCTCTCTGTCTCTATCATTTATCTATCTATCCATCTGTCTGTCTCTGTTGCTATCATTTATCTATCTTTTGTTTATCTATCTATCATTTATCTATCATCTATCTATCTATCTACATCCATCTATATATATGTGTGTGTGTGTGTATATATAAATAGATATTTTCCCCTTCTCTGATAGATGTGGATAATATTTCACCAGTTTCCTCTCTTACCAGATATTCTAAGGTAATGATTGCTGGTATTATCTACTTCTCCTATTCCCCAAGCTATGCTTTGGGATCTTTGAGTATTATAATTGGCCATGAGAGAGAAAGAAGGGAAAGAGAGTCTAGCTCACCCTAGGGCTGACCTTGCTAATGTATTATTCACCTCATAGAAATGGGTCTGCTCTCATTGCCTTGGGCTGAGATCTGTGAGACCTTTCTTATCAATGAATTCTTAGAGCTGAGAAGAACAAATAACCACAAAAAAATCCATTAATTCAGTCCACAATATGAATTTCTTAACTCTTAACTTAAGCCAATCTTTAAACTTTAAAGGTATCTATATATAATGTATGTATTGTGTATACATATATGTATATATATATACATAGATGTATATCTATGCAAATACAGGCAAACCTAGAGAGCTATACATAAATATGCACATATGTATTTAGGTTGACATATACATATCTTTATGGAAAACTGTGTATATATATTCATATATATATGCCTTATCTAGATATCAATATAGCTTTATATGTATTTAGGAAACAACTAAATAGCACAGTGAGTGGAAAGAGCACTGGGATTGGATTCAGGAAGTCTCATATTCCTGAATTCAAATCTGGCTTCAGACATTTATTAGATGTGTGGCACTAGGCAAGTCACTTTTTTTTTATCTTTGTTACTCCTTGGTAAAATGAGCTGAAGGAGGAAATTGCCAACCCCTCCAGTATCTTGCCAGGAAAATCCAAAATGGGGTACAAAGAGTCAGGCATCATTGAAACAATAACACAATATGCATTTAGATAGCTATGCATCTTAAATGTAGATTCAGGTGTTTCTGACTCTTTTTGATCCCATTTGGGGTTTTCTTGGCAAAGATACTGGAATGGCTTGTCATTTCCTTCTCCCTAGGGAAACAGGGTAAAGTGACTTGCTCAGGGTCACACAGGTAGGAAATGTCTGAGATTGGGAATGTAATTCAGATCACCCTAACTCTAGAACTGTCAGTCTATACACTGCAACACCGAGCTACCTCAAACTGTTATTACTGCCTGAGAAAATGTCTAGCATTTAGTGCCACCAGTATTTTCCCAGTACATCCTGTCTCTTTTCTTTCATGTACTATGAAATGTAGGTGCTTAATAAATATTGTTGCATCGAATTAAATTCCCTAAATATTCACAACAAAACTAAAATTGACTCTGGGGAGCATTTACTGTCTAATCCATTCTTTGGCATTCACCATACTGCTTTGTCTATTAATTTCCTGCCTTTCAAACTGGATTTTAAACTCTTTGGTGAAAAAGATCATGTCAAAGAAATTGGGGATGCAATGGACATTAGAGACCATCTAGTAGAGATATGCCCAAGGACAGAATGAGGCAGCATATGAAATCATAAATAATACTTGCTTTAGAACTAACATTTATATAATCCTGAAAGTCATATCTTGATGCTATTTCATGGTTTATCACATTTTCATCACAAAAATGAGGTGGATAGAGTCAAAATCATTATGCCTATTTTACAGATGAGGAACTCAAGACCTAGAAAATTCAACTGATTTGCTGAAGGTCATAATCAGTAAATCTTAATTTTGATTCAAAGTTCAGTGGAACTTCTCATTGATTTCCTAAATGTCTCAAGAAAATTGAATCAGCAAATAAACTCCTGAAAAGATCTATCACAACCTGAAACACTGACCTCCAAACAAATGATTTTGATTTTACTAATATTTTCATAGCACCAAACTCATATTCCACTCCAAGATTTAAAAAAAAAGTTCTTTATGAAGGTGTCAAAGGACCCTTAATTGTCCCTTTGCAGAACTTGCTTTCCTCCAAAATGGACTTCTGACTGAATTACTTGGTTTGTCTATAATCATCATTAAGCAAGATTATCACTACTTCCTTTCACCTTTTACTATGTTGATATTGCCTGTAGGCCTCCCTAGGCCATTTTTATAAAGGCTGGTAAGGGGATAATAAATGATCCTGAATTTGAATAGTTCTAGTAACCAGTTCTAATAATACTAGAATTATGAGCTAGAAGATCTAAGTAACTGAATACTTTCATCTCTCTATTGAGAAGCAAGGTTTTCTTTTCTTAGGACCTCATTTGAAGTCTCTGCTGATATATTTCCATGATTAAGAAGCAATTATTTAATAATTTCTACTCCTTTTAATACTGTTGTTGCATTCCAGTCTAGGTTCCTTCCTGGATCATATACTCCTAGAACTCACCTTGTCCTTGATAACAGCTAGAACAGGTTCTTAAGGAGATGCAATTGTTTTGATCAAAATTCACAAAGGTCGTTTTGGACACCAACAGTTCCTGTCTCTTAGGGGTTTTTATCCCTGCTGACATGCATGTGCTTCCATCCTATTGATTAAAAAAAGGAAAGAAAGAAAAGAAAATATAATGTGTGGCCAAGTGAAATGTGCCAACTAGTACAGAGCTAAATGAACAGAACCAGGAGGGTAGTTTATACAATTACAACAACACTGTGAAAATAAGCATTGAAAGGCTTAAGAATCCCAGTCATCATCATGATTAAGCATAATTCTAGAGGACCAGTGAAGAATGCTACAACTTCCTGCTGGAGAGGAGATGCACCTAAATATTCAGAATGAAATGTGCATTTTAGAACATTGGCCAATGTAAGAGTTTATTTTGCTTGACTGTGTATATTTATTACAAGGGTTTTAATTTTCCTTTCACCGCCTACCCACTTATCCCCATCTGATAACAAAATAAATTTTAGTTGACTTTTTTAAAAATATGCAATTAATGCTTCAAAATATCAAATAAAAACTTGGTTGAGAACTTTTTAAGGAATTTATTCCCGCTCCTATATGTAAACTGAGGCTACACAGAAAACATAAAGGTTTTTTCTAAGCCATGTTCTTTCTGCCCTTTGACTGAGAACATTTGCATCTTTAATCCTGGTTTGGCACTAAGTTCCTAGGAACGTGCTCAGTGAAGATTCGACTATACTAGAGAGCCCAAAGGGGGATATAAGAAAGTTGTTATTAACTCTACACTCTGGTAGAGAAAATTATGATACTTTTACTAGTTCTAAAGACTTTGAATATGTCATCTCAAATCCATGGGTCTGTTTTCTACCCTCAGGAAAGGTTGGGCTAGATGGTCTTTAAAGTCTATTCTAGTCCTTTCATCTTATAAAACTAAAAAATCATACTTATTATCTTTTAAAAATCATGACTAAAAATCTTAAAACAGGTAGGTAATGTGTATATTAGAAAGACTGGTAGCCTTGAGAGTTAGAAGATGTATCTCAAATCAAGCTCAGACATTTACTAGGAGTACCCCACAAATGTGACCTTGGGCAAATCAATTTACCTCTCTGGACCTCAGTTTCTACAGCTAAAAAATGGGGGCATTGGAATAGATGGGCTTTAAAGTTCCTTCCAACTCTAAATTTATGACAAATGATCAAATGATATATAATTATAAAATTGGGGGAAGAGAAAGCAATATGGCCTCTAAGGTCCTAAACAATTTAAGTGTCATTGTGAATAGAGTACTGAATTTCAAGTCAGGAAGACTTGAGTTCAAATCAACTCTTAGATACTGAATGGCTTTGTGATCCTCAAACTTAACCTCTGAATGCCTCGGTTTCCTTATCTGTAAAATAAGATAGTACCTACCTTTCAAGGTTGTTAGAGAAGCAAAAGAGATATTATTTGCAAAGTGCTTTGAAAACCTTAAAACATTATATGAATTAGTTGCTGTTGTTGTTCAGTTGTTTCAGTCATGTCCCAATCTCCATGACCCCATTTTGAGGTTTTCTTGGCAAAGCTACTGGAGTAGTTTGCCATGTCCTTCTCCAACTCATTTTACTGAGGCGAACAAGGCTAAGTGACTTGCGCTGGGTCACAGTTGAACTCAAAAGGAGTCTTCCTGTTTCCAAGCTCAATGCTCTATCTACTCTACCACTTATGTGGTATCAGTGATCTCTTAAATCTTGTCTGTAAAATTAAGATAACAATTCTGCCTATTTCTCAAGGTGAACATGAAGAAACTATTTTGTAAACCTGAAAATTCTATATAAATAAATTACTATTACTACTCCTCTGAGTGTTGATCCATATGAAATAAAATCCACCCACCCAAACACCAAGATTTCATTTAGTATACTAGAACCCAGATATTTATGAGTAACAATAAATTATTGTGCACTAATATAAAATTTATATATTTGTACATAAAAAGTAGTGTATTCTCTGTTAATTTTGATCTATTAATGATTACATGCTTATAGTTTTACATGGTTGGTTTGAGAATGGCCAAATACTTTAAAAATCCTAATTCATGAAAGAAAGAAATGCTTGAAAGTGAGTGAGTGACTGAATCCAAAGTGGCATGGCCAACAGAGGAGTCAGGCACATTCTCTTTTTAGCATTCTACATAAAGTTACGCCATTTTCAAATGCTCACATCTGCACATTAACTTCTCAGACACACTTGCAAGTAAGATCTTCAATAATTGGTTTTTTAAGTGATCCATGAGGCTCCTGCAGAGCTTTTCCTCTGAAAAATTTGAAACCTCTTCACTTGGATTGTTAAGTCTATCCTTGTCTGTTTTTATGAAACATTCAGGCATAGGTAATGTTTTAGCAATGAGTCTAGGACCTCATTCCCAAGGCAATGTTCTATTCACTAGACTAGGAGCAATATTATAAGGAGAAACACTATATCCATGGTAAAGTGTTATCTTTGCTGATGCCACAATTGTTATGTCTATTTTCCCATCAACTGAAGAAATGCAAAATAGGATTACAAAACAATATGTAATAGAACTGAAAAAATTTTATAAACATTACTTTGGGTCCTAACTAATTCCAAAAGATAGTCTGATCTAGCTTACTTACCTTTTTCAGATGCCTCACCTTAGGATAATAGACCATTAAAATTATCAAAATTATAATAATAGCCAAATATTCTAAAATTTACTAAGCACTTTATGACTAGGAAGTATCAAAAAGATACAGAATTTAAATACAAGTCTTCTGAGTGTAAGATCATTCACTGTTTTATCTAACATTTCCCACTACCATTCCAAAAGGAAATGTTTATAAAATTTCAGAAGAAGCCCCAAGGCAACTATATTTTGCTTTGTTTCAGTATTAACTCTTGATTCGAAAATAAGAAATTCTATAAAAATAGCAACAACGTACAGAAAAGGATAAAAGTTTGTGGGAAGAGTCTGTGGGGGTAAGGAAAGGGAACTAGCAGCTTGTTTCTTGTCTTTGGGGTCAGATATATTCATTACATAACATGCAACCTCAATACAGAATAGAAAGCATATTAGAATAATAGCAATTAGTTCTAGCGGTTTCTTCTGAATCTGTTACTAACTAGTTCTGTGACCTAAGAAGAATTATATCTTCACTTCTGGGGCCTCAGTTTTCTCACCTATTAAATTGTGAGAAATAGGAAAGATTAAGCCTATTTCTTCTCCTAAAATCCTGTAATTCGATAATTTGAGAATGACTTTCCTGAAAATCTAATATTCCAGTAACAGTCTAAAGATTCACCTTTGGAATTCTAGCAATCAGATTTCATCCACAACAAATCTGAGGAGTTTTGTTTAATGTTTCCCAACAGAGAACTCTAGTGGTACACTTGTTAAGGGATTTAGAGGCATTCAACTGCATTGCATTACTAGTGGCACCCCAGGGGTGTGATTATCTTTGATTATCTCATGATAAGAACCCCTTTGTCATAATTTACATCTTAATTTATGTAATTTTCCCATTAATAATGATGTTTAGTTAACATCAATTAAAACTTTGTGACATCAATTTAACAGGAATGTTAGTTATTCAGCTCCATAGTTCTTTTCTTTTTTCCTTCTTCCTTTTTTCTTTCTTCCTTCCTTCCTTTCTTCTTCTTCTTCTCTCTCTCTCTTCCTCTTACTCTCTCTCTCTGTGTCTTTCTTTCTGTATCTCCCTCTCTCTGTGTCTGTCTGTCTGTCTGTCTGTCTGTCTGTCTCTCCTTCATTTCTTATGAGGAAAGGGGATAAAGGTTAAAAGTAATTTCTGTTCTAGGTCTCTCATTAACTATTGTCATCCTCCCTTATAAATACATAGTCCAAATAATTATAACATCTCACAAGTATTTAATTCTTTGGAAAGAAGGAAAGATTAGCATTTATCTTCCCCAAAATATATTTAGCAAGAATAATCAGACAGTATTAAGGTAAAGGAAATTTAGCCTTAATATAGTGGATGAAAAGAAAGTCCTAATAGGTACTAATACCTATTAGTCTTTGGAATAATACCTCAAAAGATGTAGTAGAAGGCATGACAGACATTAATAATGATGATGATGATGATAGCTAGTATTTATATAGTACATTAAGATTTTCAAAGTGCTATACATAAAACCCAACTGGGAAAATCATCAGAGATATAGAACCTTCTTTAGTCTTGCAGAAAGATTCATACCTTTGCCCAGTTTTGATTTCTACAATACTGATTTATGCTCAATCTCCAGAAGGCTAATACACACATATGTTAGAGGTTTCCAGATTGCTGGAATACCTTTGGTACAAAGTTGACATCAAGCACAAACCATCAGCATGGCAGCTTAGGAGCCACTAGGAAAGAGGAACAAGACAAATACCACATTCCTCTGTTGTCTCTCCTGCCCCTCTGACGTACTTCTTCCATCTATCTCACCTTTCCCATTTCAGTGGGTATTTATTGCTTACATTAGCTCTCTCTCTGCTTCATGTTTCAAAAAGCAGTCATCTAGAAGAAGTTCCTAGGCTTCATCAAGTCAAAAAATTCATTAGCCATTCCCCCAACTATGCAATGGATGAGAAGAGATCTATAATAATTGTCATTATATAGAAATGTAGGCTTGGAGGGGCAGTGGAAGACCCTAATAAAACAACAACAATCATAGTAGGGGAGATAGCCTTATACTGTTACAATGGATTTTATCCTATTATTTAAACTTCACAAAATCCTGGGAGCATTATTTTTGTCTTCTGGGCAAAGAATCAGGTCAATAAAATTAACTGGCTTGTGGCTGTCTCACTTTCTAGAAGTGTGATCCTTAGGCAAGTCTTTTAATCTCTTTAGGAATCAGTTTTTCACTAGTAAAATGAGATGTTTGGGCTAGATAACCTCTAAGGTTCCTCCTAGCTTCAAATTTATGTTCATATCATTTGATGCCAAAAGTCATGCAATGAGGGTCTCACAAAACTGAAGATTAACAGAAGTCTAATTCCAAATCTCTTTCTTATTCCACTTCCCCATAATGCCCTTTCATCTAAGGGAATGAGAGTACACTATCTCCATTTCTGCTATTCCTTTTCCCTCAAGAAGCTTCTCTGCTTGAGATACTCATGGGCAAAGGATCCTTGAAGAAAGTTGGCTTTGCATAGTTGGAGTCAATCTCCGTTGTTGTTGTTCAGTTATTTCAGATGTGTCTCTTCATGACATTATTTGGGATTTTTTTTTCTGGCAAAGTTATTAAAATGGTTTGTCATTTCCTTCTCCATTTCATTCTACAGTTGAGAAAACTGAGGCAAACAGGGTTAAATGGCCTGCCTAGCTTCACACCGCAAGTAT
Organism: Gracilinanus agilis; assembly: GCF_016433145.1. NCBI lineage: Eukaryota > Metazoa > Chordata > Mammalia > Didelphimorphia > Didelphidae > Gracilinanus > Gracilinanus agilis. Next base: position 287,856,158 of record NC_058133.1, read on the forward strand.
CTGAGGCCAGATTTTAACTTAGGAAGATGAGTCTTCCTGACTCCAAGGCCCACTGCTCAATCCACTGTGCAACCTAGCTGTCCTCAAATTGAGAATTCTTAAAGGCTCAAGTTGGACTCAAAGGGTGGAAATGGGAATGATGGGTTGAAGTTTTAGGGAGGAAGATTCCAAAGAATTTATGTAAAAGCTTTCTAACCATTGAGGCTGAGAGCACATAAGTGTAGGAATTCCCAGTGAAACCTTTTCCACAATTATAAAATTATCATTCAACTAGTTGGTATCAGAATAATTTGATCACAGGTCCTTCTGACTCCCTATCCTCTATAAATTACATCATTAGTCTATCTCCTAACAAATAGAAGTTTTCAAAAGTGGAAAGGGTTGTTTTGGGAAGGAGTAGGTTTTCCTATCACTTCACAATTCCATTTAGAAGTTGATGTTACAAAAAGGATTCTTAATTAGATACATACTAGGAGTGACCATTAATTGGGGAATGGATAAAGAAGTTGTGGTATATGATTGTAATGGAATACTATTGCACCATAAGAAATGGCAGATGAGTTCAGAAAGACCTGGAAAGACTTATGTGAACTGATGCAAAGTGATGTGAGGAGCCCAAGGTGAATAGTGTATATAATAACAGAAATATTGTATGATGATCAACTGTGAAGGACTAAACTATTAGCAGCATAATGAGATTCTAAGAAAATCCCAAGGGACTTTTAATAAAAATAGTCAATCCACAGTCAAAGAAGGAACTGTTGGAATCTGAATGCAGATCAAAGAACACCATTCTTCACTTTATTGTTTCAACATATAATTGAAAAAAAAAACAAAAGAAAATATGATACTCTCAATGAGCATCCCAAAGAGACTATACTTACCTTTGAGGCAAAATGACTGAGTAATAAGCTCTCAACAATAGAAGAATTTGCATCACTTTCTAAGATATCAATCCCAAAATCTTTACATGAATAAATCTGGAAATTTTTAAGTTGAAGATTGCTACTTCTGAAAATCTATAAAAACAATAGCATATGTTGTAGTATTGGAATATATAACACAATTTGTCTTTCATCAAATCTTAAAATTTGTAAATACTGAATGAACAAATAAATAAAGAAACCTGTCCTATTTTCCCACAATCCAAGAAACAATTAAGGACCTTCTATATTCTAGGCACAGTGCTAGGCAATGGAGACTTTTTCCATCTCCATGACTTCGGAAAGCAGTAACTAAAGATCCTGCAAACTTTTCCTTGGTTTCTAGTTGGTGACCAAAGTAGAGAGGTTTACAACGTTGTAGTATTCTACAACATTCTCACATGTAAGTGGAAGATAAAATTCAAGTTAAAAATGTTTTCATTTCTAAAATTTTATTTGTTGTATGCTATAGTACTATAGAATTCATATGTTTTGAAAAGTAAATTTCAACTGAAATCAGTGTTGTTTGGTGGTAATTTTTGAAATGTTTGTACTAAAGGTCACAGAACTCTAGGGAATTACTAGTGAAAAAAATGTTTTATAGGTTACCAATTTTATTTTGTGTATTGCATTTTCTGGATAATTTCATTGTTATATGTTAGGAAAAATGAATATTATCAGAATTAATGTTTTGTTATGCAGAATTGTATTAAAAAAAACATATTTTCAACAATCTCTAGTAAAAGATAATAGTTTTTGGCAATCACAGAAACCTAATCCCCTATTTCCTGATAGGTTCATTCTATTAACAATCACATTTTCTAGGAATGTCACTGCCATGAAAGTTAAGGATTAATTGTATATATGTATATAATACCTTTATGTACGTATATATGTATATGTACAAAGAGAGAATAAAGAGAGAAAGGTAGAGAGGAGAAGAGGGAGAAAGTAAAGTCGGGGAAGAAGGAAAGACAAAAGAGAACAAAGACTGAGAGAGAGGAGAGAAGAGAGAGCTAGGAAGTCATGTGTGAGAGAGAAATAAGGGAGGGAGGAAAAAAAAAATTTTTTAAAACCCTTATCTTCCATCTTGGAGTCAATACTGTGTATTGGCTCCAAGGCAGAAGACTGGTAAGGGTAGGCAATGGGGGTCAAGTGACTTGCCCAGGGTCACACAGCTGGGAAGTATCTGAGGCCAGATTTGAACCTAGGACCTCCAGTCTCTAGGTAGGCCTGGCTCTCAAACCACTGAGCTACCCAGCTTCCCCCTAGGGAGGAAGATTTTAAGATTACTACTTCTCAACTGGGATAGTTATAACTCTCACCTAAGCACCTCGCAGAGTCCATTGCACTTATTTAGTGGTTGATAAATGCTGGTTAAATATTGAATAGAAAAAATATACTCTTTGGAGTTGGCCGATGCAAGAATTTGCTTTCCTTAACTCTGCATATTTATTATAAGGATTTGTAGGGTTTACCCCCTTTTTCCAATAAGGGGAGGAGATAAGAAAGATAAAAGTTGTAATGTTTGTTAACAGAAAATTTAAATGAAAAATATACAAAAAGAAAGCTTATTTTTAAAAGGAAAGATATGATCCTTAGGTTTCAGTGTATGGGAAGGAGATAGAATATATTTTGTTCTTTAAAAAATTTTAAATAAACAAGAAACCATACACACAAAATAAAAGCTATAGCCCCTACTTTGAGCACCTTATAATCTAATTCTGATTATAATTCATGCTAACTTTATTTTAATTACTCCCTTTTCTAGTAAATCCTCCTCGGTAAGAGGGAATAGAACAATCTTCACGAACGGTAAGAGGGAATAGAACAATCTTCACGAACGGTAAGAGGGAATAGAACAATCTTCACGAACTATCCTGACTTGAGAGAATCATGAAAGAATTTAATTGGGAGCTAATAGGCTTTACCTGAACACCACCTTGGCTTCCCCAGGCTGTGAAGTTCTGGAACAAAGTGGGACCCTTGTCATTAACCTGAGGTGGCTCAAACCTAGGATACACAAGGAGACCATATCTATAAAAGAAAATGGAAATACATGATCAACAACTTGTTGATTTGGTAACTTCTTTCCTTTTCATGGTAGGCATGGAAACTGGGAATCTTAATAAACATTTATGTATATTTTTTCTGAATGATCTAAATGCTATAGTCCTCATTTCTTTTTTAAATTATTTTCTTCCCACTATTATATTTTCAGAATACATACCATAAATTTGTTGGGTTTAGAACTATCACTCTATTTTGTTTAATTGAGTTGCTTAACTTTTCCACGATCTGAATTGGTTAAAATCTGTCATTTTCATCAAGTCATTCATAATCAATGGTCATATTTCTGTCCTTCTAAAAGGTACTATTGTAAAGTAATTTCTCATGAACCAAAGGGATAAGAACATTAGCTACTAGCAGCAGAGATGTGTGTGCAAAATGTGTGCAAAAATGGAATGGGTTTCTACAGAAGGTTATAGTTGTCTATTTTTTTTTTTTTACATTTTCAGTGTTATTTCATTTCAGACAATTTACAATGAAAAACCCCTTCAAACACAAATGCTTTGCATTTTCCCCCCTCCCCAATCCTTTTTGGACATTCCCAGGCAGGAAGGAGATTGAAGAAATCACATCTTGAGGAAAATGCTTTAAGCATATGTTTGTCATGATGCCATTTGGAAACAGGGATTGTAATTTTTTAAAAAATTCCCTTTTCCCTTGAAATTGAGTTTATTTTCATCTTAAAGGATGAATTTAATTGAGGGCAGTACAATGGAAAGATACTAAAGTGGTCCTAAACCCATTGTACAAAAGAGCAGTTCTTGGCACCAACACTGGATGTAGAGACAGTAAAGATACAAACAGCAAGGAGGATACTTAAAAAAAAAAAAAGGCATTTGACTCTTTTATTGTAAAGAGCTAAAAGTTGGTGGGGAAGGCACTTGGCAGTTAAGGCTTCAGACAACCTGGTTAGTGATGGGGAAAATATAGCATTCTTTTTCTCTCTAAATAACCTTTGCCACTATTGGACACAGTTCCAGGGCTCTATGGGGATAGAATCCCTTTGGAATGAGATCTTTTGGTCTCCAAGGCTCCGCCCAAATCCTGTAGGTAGTCACTGCACAAGGAAACCAGGCAGAATGCTAGGGGTATCCTGTCACTCTGAAGTGCAACATCAATAAAGTGTTTTCCAGGGAATGTGCGGGTTAATTTAATGCTGTTGGAAGCCCAGAATACAGGCACCAGACTGGGCCCGGACATTGGATTTTATACAGTAAAATGTTCCCCTGAAAAGAGACCTTAAGTGAAAGCACTTCTGAGGAGAGAGCAGAGGGGGTGTTCCCGCCTCTGGGGTCCCCACAGAAAGAAAAGGTGGGGATACAATAAGGCGAGATTGCTTTGTTGTTCTTTTGGATGGAGAGTTCCGCTGTCTGATTTTTGTTTTGGATAGGACTAAGTGGAAGAAGTTCCACTCCTGGCCAAGAGCCTTTTCTCTCAGTCTTCTGCAGGCCTAGGCAGCCCCGAGGCAGCCAGCAGATTCTTTGTTACAAGGTCTACCCACAAGGGCCGCCTCCCCAACCTCCACCCCCACCCCCACCCCCAGCCCTTAGAAGGCATTACAGAAATTCTCCCTTTTTCAGTAAACATTTAAAGTGACACACATCACCTATACAAATCAGACTCCAGAATCCCAAGTTCTTCTTGTCATTGTGCTCAGCCACATTTTTCCTCTTCACCAGTCTCCAGTGGAGGCCTCTCTCTACCAGACTGGTGTGAAGAGACCGTAAACATGATTCCAAGGAGGTGGGCGTACACGGGTGAGTGTTCTGGTCAATGCCCGGGGACAGCGCTGAGGTAGTTTTGAGAAACGCCCCAAACTTGTTCTCCACGGAGGACGTGGGGCTGCTGCTGTTGACCAAGGAGTAGCCGGAGGTCGCTTCGGTTCTGGGCTCCCTCCTGTCCTGGAAAAGGAGCGGGTGTTTGTAGGGGAGCTTGGGCTCCCGCCGCAGGCCAGGCGCATCCTGCCCAGCGCAGCGCTCCTCTAGCCGGCTGTCCTCGTCCCTGGACTCCTGACAGGAATGCTGCTCCGGATCCAGGTACACCACCATGACGTCGAGGACGCCGCTGGGGGATGTGATGTCTCCTTCTTTCTCTCCTTCCTTTCCCGATCTCCTTCATGCCCAGAGCAGTCGTCCAAACTCCAGTCCAGGAAGTTGCCCAGCAGTTTCTTCTTGGCTGGATAATTCATCAGTGGATGTTGTTACAAAACTGCCCCTATCTTCCTGAATGCTGTTTTCCCTTCTTCTTTTGGTTCTCTTCCCAGAGGGTGAATTGAGGAAGGTCTGAATTTCTTCCACACTGGGAGAGGAAGAAGGTTCTGTGTCCTCTTGTTTCACTCCTAATAGCTTGCACAACTGGCCATAACCCATTACCTTTTCTTGGGCCAATTCCTTCATATCGTTCATCCTCAAAACGTTGTTTAACAGCTGTCAAGGAAACTTGCCTATAATCCTTTGGGGCATCATCATGAAAGCATTTTTTATGAAGGCTCAAAACGCAGGGTATCAGGTCTTCATAGAAGAATCCAGTGCATTCCCACAATTGACTTGTCCGGGGATGTGCTTGCCTATGCATCAACTTGGCCAGCAGCAGGGCTGCAGCAGCCAAATGGGCTGGGGAGTAACACAGACAGGCTTGTATACAAGGAGAGTTCACAGATAAAGCTGTACAGGTGAAGGGTTCTTCTCTCTGTTGGGACTACATTTAATAGCACTTCTTTGTAATCTACAAGAATAGGAATTTGAATCTTTCCTTCCAGGGCAGTAATGATCTCTCCCATCATTCTTACTAGATCTTCATATTTATAAGTGTTATCTGTTAGCCAAACTGCTTCATGAATTGTCAAGATCTCTTTGCTAATGAACCGGGTACAGATGACCATGCAAGCAATTTCCAGAAGCTACAGCTTTGCTTGAGGCACCACTCTTAGCTTCAGGTAACGATCAGGTAACATTCCACCATCATATGAAGGCAGAGGCTTGTAAAATCCTTCATGGTGGCAACTTCCACTAGCCAGTCAATCAAAATGTACCTCATTGTGTCATCCATTCCCTTCTGCACAGTGAAGATGCTCTCTTTACTGACAGGGTGAGAAGCCTGAAAGAGCTGCAACACAACTTCATTTGAATATTTTGCTTCTAATCCCAGCTGATTTCCATTTCCACAAGCTTTGGCTAAAGATATCTGTGCTTCCCAACAGCCCTTGGTTGCATAGTCCCTGAGTTTCAGGAGGCTCTGGAGATATCTTCCCCGATGTGACATAGCAGTCCTCTGACTACTATCCCAAAGGAGGTAAGAACTATTTAAACATCCCTCATTAAATGATTCCTCAAACATTTCAAGTGCTTCTTTTCTTTTCTCTTCATCCTCAAAGAGGCTTAAAACTTTCCCCAAACAATAGAGTATAGATCCCTTATGAACCTTTTGAAACTGACATTCTGCTTTGAGACTTTCAAAGACTACAGCTTTACAGCAGCTTCCAGACAGAGACCATGGAGGGCGAATAAATAGCCAGATAAATGGAGCAGCATTAACATTTAGGCTTTCTGTTAAGCTGAAGAAATATTATGTTTTTAATCCGTTCACTTCTGCACGACCCTCATCTGATATAGACAGGCCTTCATTGTAGAGGTAGGCAATCCCTAGCTTCACAGCAGCTTCAAAATTACTCCTTTCAGCAGCCCTTTCAAAAAGCTTTAGGTTATCTGGAGAAGGCCACATCTCCGGAAAGCTTGCACAGGCCCAAACACTGGCATGATTATCTACAAGATATTTAAGATGCGGTGTAATATGGGACTATGATGCTGCTAAAGAAGGTTAATATTAGACTTATATTTGAGGGCGCTGGGTGGTCTCAGTTGAGCCTTTAGGCAGGGAGGCTATCTTTTTAGTACAGGATAATTTGGGTCAGCCAGAGGTTGTGTGAGCCTGACTGAAATGTTTTAGCCAACCTCCCTGCTGTCTTTCCTCCCTTCTGGAGAGAAACTCCAAGCCCCAGGAAGTGAAAGCTGATTCACTTCCTGACCAAGATGGATGCCTGGTTTAGCCCTCAGGAAATAAAGGAAAGTTATTCTTTCCCTCTTCAGTCTTTGCCCTAGGTGTTGGTATAATGAATCACCAGAAGTTCTTTGAATAAATGCCAAAGGGGTTTATTAAAGCCAAGGGTAAGCTGAGGGAGGAGCGTTGGGGTCTGGAACTGTTGCTAGGGTTGAAGCCAGTGTTGGGGGTGGGGGGTGTCACGGAAGGTAGAAGTCAGGCTAAGGGAGCCAGCCCTCAGCCAGGGATAAATTTCACTACCCTGATATAGAAGGGTTTAGCACAGGGGTTGGCCTTCGGCCTTCATCCTCCTCCATCCGCAGGCGTTTATGGCTCTCACCGCCAAAAAGGTTGCAGACCATAGCAGACTGATAAATGAGGTGGTGGCTTAGGTTTAGGGTTGTCCCTGCCTGCCTATAGAAGCTACTTCCCAAGATCTCCACCCACCAAAAAGTCCCTCCTCCCAGGGCCCAGTGAAGAAATCCAAATCCAGGGGATAGCAGGATGTCAGGGGAAATCAGGCAAAAGCCAAAAGCCCAAAAGCCCAAAAGCCAATAGCCAAAAGCCCCACAGTTGGTTCTGCAGGAATATTTATAGTCCCAGGCTCCAACAGTTTTGCTGTGAGACCAGAACTCTGGCTGGGTCAACATTCTATTCCCCCCAACTGCTAAGATTGCCTCAGGTGGATTTGCAAGTGCCAGAGATTCTTGCAGCAATCCTGCATTACAGCAGATGTAGAGCTCTGATGACAAGGATATCCTCCGCAGGAAGCCATTTCAGTATATGGAAGAGGACATCTTCAGGGAGACTCAATAAAGTTAGGATATGGGACCTCTTTTTTATTCTTCACTTTGAAGGAAGACAAAAAAACTTGGAGCACCTACAGTGGATCACCCCTCCTCGGACCTTCATCGCTGCTGCTGCTGCCCCTGAACAACCGCCTCCTTCAAGCTCTCCTAGCTCGTAGTTAGTTGTCTAATTTTTAAGTTGCAGCATCAAGATGTAAAGTTGTAAGTGGCTAAATATAATGAAAAAAGTCTTGAATTTCAATTCAGGAATACTTGAGTTCAGTTTCTATCAGACACACACTAGATATGGGACTTTGAATAAGTCACTAAACATTAGCCTCAGTTTTATCACTAATGAAATTGAGATGATAACATCTCCCTCACAGAGCTGTTATGAGATTCAAGTAAGAAAATAAATGCAAATAATTTTTCAAATTTTGAAAAAAAAGTGATAAAATTGCAAGCTACTAATTAAAAAAAGAAAAGATTTAGAGCTGGAAGGGACCTTAATTGCCACTGAGGAAACATAAGAATGTTAAATAATAACCTATCCAAGGCCACTAATGTAGGAATTGTCAAAGGCAATATTCGAGGTCTCCAAGTAGAAGCTGGGTGATCATTTAACAGGGATGTTATCTAGAAAATTCCTATTCAATTATAGGTTAGATGGACAAATTGGCTTTGTAGAGCTCTTCCAATTCAGACTCTAATGCTACTAAAATGTATGCATCAAATGGAAAATAGATTGGCAGCTAAGTGAAATCTCACTAATTCAGAATAATTAGTTAGAAAACTTGTCCAAACTAGTAGAAACTGAAGCAAACTGATTTTAGAGAAAATAAAGTTTTATTCATTTCAAACACAGAATTCTTCTTTCATGGTGCTCCAAAATTTGGCCTACTCTGCCCAGTTAATACAATCACCTAATGATCCCATATGTATTCTCAATAATTAAATGAGTTTCATCTCCAAATTAGCCTAGGTCTTTCATTTATTCCTTAAGGTCTTTGTACCTTCATTGACTTTGCTTCTTTCAGTCTGGAAAGCTCTTCCTCATTTCTTTTCCATCTATTTGAATTTTGCCCATATTCAAGGCTCAGCTTCTCCATGAAGCCTTTATAACCTCCACTCCATACTGATCTCTCCTTTCTCCTAAGCATATAAGGAACCCATTTGTGGGAACACCTTAAATGAAAACCTATCTATGGCTTAGTGAATAAGTCTTAGGGAGTTGCTCAAGGGTTGTGGAGATATTTTATAACAGAAGATATTTTAACCCAGATCTCTTTAATTCTAAGTCTAGCACTTTGCCCTCTCTGATTTCTCTAGTACTAATTTTTATATGATTTTTTATATCAGGAGTTCTTAATCTTGGACTACAAACTTAAAAAATACTTTGATCACTATATCTCAATATATTTTCTTTGAAATTCTATGTAATTAAATTTATGCATTTAAAAACATTATTCTGAGAAGCCCATAGACTCCACTAGACTTTCAAAGGGATCTATGACATAAAAAGGTTAGGATTCCCCATTTTATATTATATTTTCTTGGTTTCCTGTTTCCTATGCTAACAAGAATATTGATCTTTGAGGATAAATCTTGTTTCTGACCATCTTTCATTATCTATACAATGCTTAACATATAGAAACATATCAGCTATATAGCAATCATTCATTTATAGTAATTCCTATTGGTTGATTTATTATCACGGTGAGAATAATAAAAGTTGTGAATATAAATGAAAACTGATAAAAATATTTGAAAATTATTTGTTGTATCAAGTGAAGGACTTCCATCCATATTCTTATTTATGTTCATAATTAGGCAGCTAGATGATTGGATAGATACCTCTATCTACAGGAGGTAGTGTTAAGAGCCTGGAGTCCAAAATATTCATTTTCCTGGAAATTCAATCTTTAAATCTGGACTCAGACACTTACTGTCTATATGACCCTAGACAAGTCACTTAACTCTGTCTGCCTCAGTTTCCTCATATGTAAACTGAGTTGGAGAAGGAAATGGCAAACTATCCCAGGATTTTTGCCAAGAAAACCTCGAGTGGGGTCATGAAGAGTCAGACACAATTAAAACGAATGAACAATAAGAACCTCTGCCTTCAAAGAGTTTTATATATTAATGTAACCAGGGTTATCTTGGAAAAGAAGGTTTGCATTTATCAAGTAAAATGAAGATAAACTACACAGACACAAGTACCACTAAGCACATGATGTAGTTTCTAGGCCTTCTATTTTGGTCTCTTCACCTCACAAAATATCTAAGAAAAACTAACCACAGACTTACATAATTCCATAGCAGTCAAGTGTTTATCTACACAGTGTCATCCATAAAGTCACTTACATAACCCTGTAAACAGAACCAAGTCTCTAGGACCTGACAGAAGCCTAACTTTATTCAGGAATTGTGATAGGAGTTGGGAAGAAAATCCCTTTTTCTTGGTGCTGTAATTCTCAAGTCACCAATGCTCACTAATAGTAAATGTCACATCTATATTCCTTCATAAAATCTTATGTCACTGTTTTCTTGTAGGTATATAAAGGTAGCCTTGGGATTTTGAAGGCTATAGCAGTAAAGCAGTATCTGTCATAGTTTACTATGCCAGAAATGTTTGGAGTATCAATTTGCATTTAATAGACTGAGTACATTGTCCAGGGGCCAATTTAGTTATGTAGGGGGTTCCTCCCTTGAATGTTGTCCACTAGATGAATTCTTTGACCATAGCAGCCCTCTGACATTGGTATCTAAATTGATCAAAAAATGTTTTTCAACCTGATAAGACTAGATTAAAATTAGATGCTTTTTAGCAAGGCTACTGAAAAATCAGGCAGCCAGGTGGCATAGACTCATCTTTTGGAGTTCAAATCTGGCCTCACACATTAACTTGTGTGACCCTGGACAAATTAATTAACCCCATCCACATCAGTTTTCCCATCTGTCAAATGAACTCGAGAAGAAAATGGCAAACTACTCCAGAGTTTTGCCCCCAAATAGGGTCACAAAGAGTTGGACATAACTGAAATAACTGAATAACAACAAATTGGCTTATGTAAAAATTCTTTATTTAATGATGAGTGGAATGGCCCTCTCTCATGCAACTCCCATATTGGAGAACCTTTCTAGTGGAGGACTCACACTTGTTGGAATTGACAGTAATGCTTCCTTTTAGGCATGGTTAAGAGTAAATGGCTGCTGAGGTCCCTCTTAATACTGAATTCTATGATTTTGTGATTTTTCAAAATTATGAATTACCAGAATCTGAGTTCAGAGGTTGAACGTAGTATAGAATTATCAATACAAAATAAACATAAGACCAGGAAAGTAAGCATAAGTAATTGGGACTCCCTTCTAATAAAGTGTATTGAAAACATGGCTATGTAGTTTTGTCAAGTTCTGTTAGAATGGATGATGACTTTTAAAAATAATACACTAGCATAGATGTCATTTTTTGTTAACTACAAACTGTATCAGAAGCAAGTTTGTTTATAAATATGTGGTGTGATAGTTGCCAAAGGACCATTCAAACTAAGAAATAGCTAAGTTCTAACTTCTAAGGTCAAGGAACCAAGACTGGAAAGAGGAAGCCTTATCAACAAATAATACCATTCTATAATATAATCAGAAAGTAATAAAATTAAGAATGTGGATATTCTTTTATACCATCATAATTTTTTGTTGAGTGTGTTTGCCCCATCTACCCCAAGGGAAAAGAATTAAAACAAAGAGCTTTCTCTCAAAAAGAAAAAGAAGAAGAAACTGGAATCTCTGGAGAATTTTTTTTCAGAAGCAGGCTATTAAGAGAAGGTAATAACTAGAATGATTTCCTAAACTGAAGCACCATAGCTACCAGCTGTGGAAGATGTGAGAGCATTTGATGCTAAGAGAGAAACTAGACAAAAAATGAACCACGACTGCATCAACTAATGAATTTATATATCTAGGGAAGGATTTCTGACTTTGAGTTAAAAGATTCAAGGTGAAATGAAAGCAATGATTAATCACAGATAAGGATTATTGAGAAAAGTAACCTAATTAGAACTAGCTTAGCAATTTGATTTTTTCAATTTTTCTCAAATTGTGTATTATTACTTTAAAACAATAACTAGTTTGTTAGTTTTGGATACTAAATTAATTCATTTTCAAGAAAAATATTAATTCATTAGAAAATCATGTTAATGTCTCACTCAATTATTAAAAACAAAATTAACAACCAAAAACTCTGGCTTTGGGGGTGGAGAGAGAAGCAAAGAAAGCTAATCCAGAAGCATCTCTATGATGCATCCTATGAAAGAATAAACTCTTAATATTGATATGTAAAAGAAAATAAATAGCCCATTGAGTGCTCACCTTGAAAATACAATCTATAATATTATAGTAACATAAAACATTAAACAGAAACAATAAAAAATGTAAAGAATTGGTATTTGCATGTTGTCTTAATATTTATAAAATGCTTTTCATGCATCATTTCATTTGAGTTCCATAGCAGCTGTATGAGATAGGTATTATTATTCCCATTTTACACAAAAAGAAACTAAGGTCCTGAATAGTTGTCCATGAATATGTCATATAAAATGACTAAGAACAATATGACCCTGTCTTTACTCCAAGCCCAACCCAAACAGGAAGTGCTATTAAAAGATACACTACAACATGGGCATTAGAAATGTAACAGCCAAGAACTTTCAGATAATTAGAAGTACCATGATTTAGTACTTTAAGATTTACTTATATTAAGTAATTTTCATGTGGCTTGTTGGCCCTTTTGGAAATACAAAACTAAAACTTGTTCAACAACTCTGTCCTTATTCCTGACTTCAGTTTAGCATTTACAATATCATAAATACATTCATGAGGATCCCCGGCATGAGTTGAAGCTTTTTCTATTACCTTTTTCTTTATTATGCTGGAGAGCCAAAATGGCCAAAAAGAAAGAAATTTGGGTTCATAATTGGGAATGACAGAATGATGAAATCCTATTAGATATAGGACTAGAAGGAATGTTAGAGATAATCTAATCCAACTGGCATTTTACATGTCAGGAAAATGAGGCAGGAAGAGATATATTGACTTGTCCAAGGTCATAAAGGTAATGAGTTAAGATTGGAACACAAGACCTATGTCTCTAAGTTTAGTGTCCTTTCCACTCTATCACTACCTCCCTCTGATCTTAAGACCTGGTGTCAAGTCAGACCTCTCACACATATTTGTTATGTGACTCTAGAAACTTAATCTGTTAGTTACCCAAGTAAATGTCTCTGACTGTAATTACAGAACAGGTGCTTATTTACATCCATGGAAGACCTTTCCTGATCTGGAATTCTCTATATCAAGGAAGTCAAAGCACAGTTTTAATTGCCAAAGAAAAAAAATAAGTAATAAGTAAATACTTAGCAAATGATCTCTTAGCTGGACACACAACTAAACTTAAAATGAGAACCTAAATTGATCAAGTTCACTTATTTTTGTTTATGTATGTTCTAGTTTCCAGTTGATTTTCACATGTCAGTACTAACATTTGTCAAAGAAAAACCTACACTGTGAACTTCCTCCTTTCTCTGGCCACGTTAGTCTTTCTTTCCAGTTGGCAAAAAAAAAAAAAAAAAGATCATGTTACTCATCTCTGTTTTGAGAGAGTACAGCTGATTTCCTAAAATACTCTACCAATAGAAAGAATTCAAGAACTTGGGAATGACTTGTAGTAAGAATAATAATTCATTATTCTCACATATGAATTTACAGCAAGTTCAATTTAGTCAATCCTCTCTGAGACAACTTTCTTTACATATTAGAATCATGGATGCTCAGTGACCAAAAATGAGCTATACAGTTTATATATATAAATTTAAAATTGCACACACATACACACACATGCATGCACACACACAAACACAGCCTAAACCTAAGCCCTGTTGCTAAAATATACATGAGTTTCCAATGGAGGGTACCTTGTGCAGGAATGGGCTACATTCTGAGCGAAGGAAAGAAGTGGCGCTTTCGAAGTTTCATTGGTTCCAAGATGAAAGAAATAACCATATCCAGCAGCACACACCATGTTTCTCTGCAGGAAATAATGTGATTGTTAGAATTGTTATCCCTCAGATGCTAAGATTCCTAGGGGAAAAGAAACTCTGGTTTCAAGGTACTGTTTCTGTGCTCAATCTGTTCTTATCCACTTTCCCCATCCCATTAAGGTACACTGAGACTTCCAGGCAATAGTTGAACTATTTGCCAACTTTAAATCTTGGGAATGGAAAGGACTTCTACTTATTCTCCCTTCTATAGGCAGCACTATAGCAGTGCAATTAACCCATTCTAGGTAACCAGAGTCATGTTTGAAACTAAAACTTTTCATTAAAATTATGCTTAAGTTGTCCTAGGAACTTCAAAGAAGATAGATATAGATATATGAAATGATAGACAGACAGACAGAGATTATAGGTGCTGTTCAATTGTGTCTGAATTCACGAACCCATTTTATTTAGTGTTCTTGGCAAAGGCAAACAGGATTAAACATCTCACCCAGGGTCACACACCTAGTAAGTCTCTAAGGCCAGATTTGAATTCAGCTTTTCCTTGATTCAAGGAACTGGTACTCTATCCATTGTACCACCTAGCTGTCCCAGATGATACTAGGTAGGTAGGTAGGTAGGTAGATAGGTAGGTAGGTAGGTAGGTAGGTAGAGGATAAACATTTCTTTTGAAATACAAGAAGTAGCTCAGGGGACATGAGCAAGAATGCCAAGACAACCAAGGCAAGCTACCACTGAACCAGTGGATTTCTCTAATATTGCACCTCATAAGGGAACCAGTGATCTATGGATTTGTGCCTTGAGCCATGTCAATCTCAAAGCAGAAATGAGATAGGACAAGATCTTATATGTAATCCAAGGACATATCCAGGAAGCTAAGTCCAGGAACACAACTCAGAATTCACCATATTGCTGATTAAACTATTCATGCAACTAGTTACTTTTCTTAATCTTTCCATTGTACAGAACATTCTCTCTCTGTGTACCATCTTACCTAGTTACCTCTTCACTTCATTCCATTAGGGATATTTTTACTATTTTTTTCTACTATATCTAAATCATTTAGGTCCCTAATTTATATACTTCATCTAATCAGATAACCTCTGAATTATTAGAGTTGGCAGTAATTTTAGGCATTATTAGACTCTAACACCATAATTCCATAGAAATGAAGGTCCAGAGCAGGAAAGAATTAGCTCAAGGTCATACATTCAGGTAGTGGCAGAGACAATAAATAAATTCAGGACTCCTAGATGTTGCAAAATGCTGGGCCTGGCATTGGGAAGACGTGAGTTCAAATCCCCTCACAAATACTTACTACTATGTGACTATAGGCAAGTTACTTAACCTTTGTTTCAGTTTCTTCAACTGAAAAATTGAGGTATTAATTGAACCTACCTCCAAGGATTGTTGTAAGGATCAAAAGAGATATTTGAATATATGGATCTCATAATAGGTGCTTAATAAATGCATGTTCCTCTCCCTTCCCAGGGTTCCTGTCCTTTCCCTGTCCAGGGTTCTTTCAGCTATGTCAAATTCCCTGTCATATAGTTCAACCTCTGTAAAAAACTATACATAAACCTTTCTAAACCAGTAAATATTAATTTGAACCGTCAAATCCATTCACTTACTGCTGGTGGTAGAAGCCAGGACAAGCCACAAGCCTACAAATACCTTGGATGTTATGTTGCCTTGAGCAACATGTTGATTGAGTGAGGCTTAGCATCCCCCTCCCTTCCACTGAAAGGCCATCCCCATTAAGGAATTAAAAACATGACTAAAACACAAAAACAGTATGCACAATGGCTATAGTAACACAAATAGAAAGAACTAAATGAAAAAAAAAAAGCCCTTAATCCTGTATTTATTATGCTATAGCTCAGTCTGAAACATGAAAAAGAGACAAAAATGATTTTCCCTAACTTTTTTGAAGAGGCAGTAGATTATGGATATGGAACATTACATAAACTGCTGGACTCATTGAAGAATTTTGCTGAGCCAATTTATTCTCTCCCCTTTATTCCTTATTATAAGATATGGTTCTCGGTGTAAGGGAGAGAGGAAAAACATCTTTGGAAATGAAGGAAAAGTAAAAAGGAAAGATATCAATATATTTTTAAATAACATGTTTGAATAAAAAAAGTAGAAGTGATAACTATAGAGGAATCTGATGGTTCAGTGGATAAAGCACTGGATGTGGAATGAGAAATCTGTGTTTGAATCCTCAAACAATAACTGTGTGATCCTCAGTAGGTCATTTAACCTGTTTGCCTCAGTTTCCTCAACTACAAGATGAGGAAAATAATAATACTTATCTCACAGAGTTTATGTGAGAATTGAATGAGATAATATTTGTAAAATTTAAAAAAAGAAAAGAAGTTATTGTTGTTGTTCAGTCATTTCAGTCACGTCTGACTCTTCATGACCCCATCTGGGATATTCTTGGCAAAGATCCTGGAGTGGTTTGCAATTTTCTTCTACAGCTTACAGATGAGGAAAATGAGGCAAACAGGGTAAGCAACTTGCCCAGGAATGCAAAGCTAATAAGTATCTGAGGCCAGATTTGAACTCAAAAAAGATGTTTACCTGATTCCAGACCTGGCACTCTATTCACTCACTGTGCCACCTACCTGCCCTATAGTAAATGCTATATAAATGCTTATTCTCTCCACCTCCTTTATAGTGCCTTTGAGGATAACTTTGTAGAAATCAATTAGTGCTTGAGACACTCAAACTCCCACCTCAAACCTCTCAATCTTACTATGAAATAAATCAGTCCACATAATTCTTCATTGTTTAAGAGAATATTTCTTTAGAGTACAAGGGAGAAGAGTTTCCTAATCTCACACTCTCAGTTCAGGAAGAAAATCAACATCCCACAGTTGGTGAGACATTTTTAATCACCAGTTCCTAAATTTTTCTAAACATAGAACTTTGTATCAGGTAGCCTGAGTTGAAATTTCAGCACTGGCATTTACTAGTTATATGACTATAGAAAAGCCATTCAGTCACTTAGTTCCCTTGTTGGTGGAAGAGGGTATCATGCTTGATCCGTCTCATAGCAATGTTACATGAAAACTCTTTGGAAACCTTAAAACCCTAAAGAAATGTAAGCTGCTATTATTCTTATTACACCACAGAGATTCACAGGAAAGAGTCAGAGATCACATCTCTGGGAAGCACTTGTTAAGAAACTCTAATAGTTATTATCTGAAGGTTATATGAGATGAGCAGATGCCCACAGTAGAGTTCTCTCTTAAGTTTAATCTGCATTATTAACATTTTCTTAATTATTTTCTTAAGTTCAGATGATCAATAAAACGACAAATCAAGACCTGATTTAAATTTGCTGATTTGTGAGGTATAAATGCTCACATTAAAATTTTACAATCAACTCTAGCTCTAGCCAAATTTAAGTGTGACAATTTCACAATTAAAGCTAGTTCTAACACACTCCTGCAGGTTACTACTCTTTTAAGCACTGTGAAAGAGCACATTTGCATGAAACTAAGATCCAGGATCCAGTGTCCCTGGGTAATATTTGTAATAATAAGTGTTCCTTATGTCTACTAGGGGACAAATATGAAACAGAAATTAGAGGCTCCAGATTTCTTTTATAACTCATTTCAACTATATTCAATTTGATCTTTGGCTCCTAATAATTAGCAGGTAGCACTGGGCAATGTTATGAAGATATAAAGACCAAAATGAAGCAGGGAGCCTAGATTCTACTGGGGCAAAACAATGAACATAGACAAGTAAATTCAAAATATAATTTTAAAAATTAAATACAAATTAATTTAGTGGGAGAGAACACTTTGGGACATCAGAAAAGATCATTTATAGGAAGTTGTCCTTGGATGGAGATATGATTCTAAGAAGAAAAGTAGAGAGTATAGATCATTAGACATAGCCTGAACAAAGGTACAGAGACAAAGGATAGGATGTTGCACATGGAGAAAGGCAAAGAAGACAATTTGGTTATAACAAAGTATGTAAGGGAAAGTAATGCAACCTAAATCTGGACCAACAGGTGGAAGCAAGTTATTGAAGGGTTTTCAAGGCCAGAGAAGTTTTTATTTCATCCAAGAGGGAAAAGGATACCATCAGAACTTCTTGAGTAAGCAAGTGACATGCTCATATGTGTATTCTAAAGGCTATATTCAAAAGAGGAGAGGCTGAAGACAGAGAGAACAATTAGGAGGCCACTGTACTAATCCAAGCAAGAGGTGATGAAGGTGATAAAGTCTTGAACCAGGGTAACAGTTGAATTATGATAATTTCATTTGGACCAATCTATCTAAATATAGCAGGAACTTGTTTTATGTGACCAATACATACCAAGACCCTTTGCATAAGTTGAAAATCATGCATGATAGTAAACCTCCTTATTTAATAAGTATTTCTTATATGAACATACCTAGGTACTTTACAACTTCTTAGGTTCATCAGAGCATCAGCATCACTAATCTTGTACTTTGGGGCCCTTTTTTTTCATTTTTTATTATCATACAAAATACACTTCTATATTTGTCATTGTTGTAAGAGCACACTTATACATAACCAAAACCCCAAAATAAAACCAAAGATCCACTGATGTAAAGACAACTCCCAAAAGTTCTTTCTCTGGAAGTAGATAGCATTCCCCATCATAAATCTTTCAGTATTATCCAAGATCATTGCACTTCTGAGAGAAGCTAAGTTTTCACAGGCAATCATCATCCAATATTGCTGTTATTGTACAATGTTCTCCCAGTTCTACTTATTTCACTCTGCATTAATTCTCACAGATTTTCCAGCTTTTTCTGAAATTTCCCTGCTTATTATTTCTCATAGCACAATAGTATTCCATTACTACCATATACCACAATTTTTTCATCCATATCCCAATTGATGGACATCTTGGGGCCATTATTAATAACTAAATAGCATTAATGAAACAAAGAGAAGCACCAATCGGATGCAGAAATGACTTGTCACAAACAAGAACTCTGGAAAAAGACTGATGCAGAAATTAATGTTTAGTTCTAAGCTCCCTGAGGGCAGGGATTGCTTCATACCAATCCTTCTCAGAATGAGAATGAGTGAGGCTGAATTAACTGCAGAGGAACTTTACACAACTTGGGCAAATGGCATGGATTAAAATTCCATTTTTTAATTGTGCATTATTAAATTTTCTTACTTTACATATTTTTCTGCTTTATTTTTTTCAGTTGTCAATCACATATACCTCAATCACATGTTAAGTTACATCTTACTATAATTGAATGGAGATTGTGATCCCCTTTCCCAGATAAAGAAAGTCATACTTTGTACAGTCTTATAACAAAGTGATTATGGAAGCAAAAGAAACAATCGAGGCAGACTCATGCCCAGCATCTATCTCCACCATCACTACTCCCAATTACCGTCCCAGTCAACACTGGTATTGATTAAGCATCTTGTGATAATATAAAACTGTCTCCAAAATGCTGACCTTCTTCCTAGATGGGCAAAGTTATCACCACTTGACTTAGGCCCTCCATTACCTAATGAAGCTCCCTGTTTCTGAAAAAAGGCCCTTGAAGATTTGAGCCCCTCTCCTTACCAGACTGTTTCCTTCTCAATTCCACTTGTGTATGCTGAGGCTGATTCATGAGGAAAAACCACATATTTATGCAGGCAGCTGGTGGCTTGAGGGGAAAGGTTTAAGGCAAGCAGGGAATTTTGTGTGGAAATCAATTCTTTTCGGAAGTCAATGTATTATGGACGTTCATGCAAGAAAAATTCCAGAGAGAAATTAGCTGCCCATGTATGGCAGATACCTTAAGGTAACACATCTATAGTCATTGGAATAATGTTAGTTAACCCTTCAGGCACCGCTTAAATATACATTACCAACTGAGTGGATATAATTAGATACATAGTGTTGGCCCTTTAAGTATATATTTCCTTAAAGAATTGATTCAGGAGACCCAAATAAATTCTAGCAAAATGTAACTGGGAATTTCCAAATCACTCTTCTGTAAGGGCTTTCTGAGTAGTAAACCAAGCAAGAGTCTACTCATAAGAAATCCAGAAAATTAACTAATCTGCTTAGCTATATTTAAAAGTGGAGGGAAAGGGTGAAGAACTTAAGACCTTTGGAGGTAAACAATGGTCCATATTTGTCCTGAAATGATAAGATAAATCTGACTCAGTCTATCAATCCTGGAATGTTGTGATCATAAGAAAAAAAGCCTAGAGAGCATATTGAAATAAGTTTAATATATGCCAACATCAGGGAAGAAAGAGATCAGAGGTTAAATCAATGCTCTAATTCTGGAGCAAAAAGTGTTAGCCCCTCTTCTGAAACCACATATGCGGTTAACATTACAAAGTAGTTTAAAGCTGGAACCAGAAGAATATTAAGAACACCGCTTTCCCCAGACAATACCACCCAAAGGACTAGTTTCTTTCCTAAAAGAAACAGCCTTGAACATGCCTCATCTGCAGCACTGCTGGTAAGTAGTGAGGTGGGCTGGAAAGGAGGACATTTTGTAAACTGTGAAAAAAGCAATTTCACAACTGAAATGCCCGAGCAACATGAAGAGCTAGAAGGTGAGTTAACTGTAAAGGTGACCGAAAGCGGGGAAAATTTATATACACTGTGACCAAGTGTTTGGTCATAGGATCTGGGCCATGGCAATTCTAGGATAATAAGCAATGAAAAGTCACTGCAGAGACTATTGGGTACCTACTCTCTCTTAATGCTTGTCTGCTCCTATAGGTGGGCATGTTCAAGGTCAGGGTGGTGTTTGCTGCCTAACAGGGCAGCTAAGTGGTACAAGGGAAAGAGTAAAAGATGTAAGTTCATAGCCACACACATACAGATTGCTCTTTCAACCCTGGGCAAGTCACTTGACTTCAGTTGGTCTCAGTATTTTCACCTGTAAAATGGGGATAGTGATAGCACCTACCTCCCCAAGTTGTTGTGAGGACCAAATAAGAAAATATATACAAAGCACTGAGTATATATTTCATACCTCTATTATTTATTAATATATAGTATATATGCATATTTGTATATAGAGATATTGAGTATATAAATAAAAAATATATATCATACCTACTCACACATCCATAGACATTATTACCAAAATATATCTCACTTTCTATTTATGTCTAATGCTTGATATGTATGTATCTATATCATCTATAATTATCTGTCATTCATGTTTATGGCTACATCTGTATCTTCTATGTCAATATATCTTTATATATTCCTTATAACTCTTACCTTCAGTCTTAGAGTCAGTGTCTATATCATTTATAATTATGTGTCATTCATATTTATGGCTACATCTGTATCTTCTATGTTGATATATCTTTATATATTTTTATAACTCTTACCTTCAGTCTTAGAGTCAGTACTTTATATTGGTTCCAAGGCAGAAAAGTGCTAAGGGATAGGTAATGGGGGTTAAGTGACTTGCCCAGGGTCATACAGCTAGGAAGCATCTTAAGCCATATTTAAACCCAGGACCTTCAAGCTCTCTGAGCCACCTAGCTTCTCCCTTTATAACTTTGTGTATATACATGACAAAGTGGATAAAGCATTGGTCCTAGAGTTAGGAAAACTTGAGTTCAAATTCAGAGTCAAATATTAATTAGCTGTGTGACTCTGGGCAAATCACTCAACCTCTATCTGCCTCAGTTTCCTCTACTACAAAATGTGGGTAATAATGGAGTCTACCTCCCAATGTTATGAGTATCAAATGAGATATTTGTTAAACACTTAGCATAGTACCTAGCACATAGTAGATGCTTCATTATTACTTGTTCCATTCCTTCTGAGTTTACATTTATAATCTATATCTATGCACATACACATTTGTTTCTTGGACTTCTCATCCTCTTTTGGTTTCATGGAAATTTGTCTGCTTAGGAAAAATGAATCTATCTGATGTTTTCTTGCTTTAAAAATATAGTCATCCTTTGTTTTTTACACCATCTGCATGCTCCTATATATCCCTTTTATCCCCTTTCATAAGGAAACATCCCTTATAGTAAAATTTTAAAAGTTCACTAAAATTAAGCAATTTCTCAACAAAATCTGGAATTATATGTATTCTTATATAACTTCCTTCAAGACCATCTTACCCAACATAATTTTACAACATTCAACCCATAAATGAGTCTCTAGGAAAATTTTCTATACTTTTTATGCCAGATTGAGCCTAACAAGTAGAAAACAGCAAATGTTATTAACCACTCTTCACTAGAATTCCCTGAAACATTCTTCTTTTATAGTCATAAAATTTCTACTCTTTTTTCTAAGAGCATTGAATTTGGAATGAAAGGATCTGGGTTCAAATCATGTCTCTGATATTAACTTTCTATGTGACCTCAGTCAAAGTCATCCTATTTCCCTGGGCATCATTTCATTTTTTTTCTGGCAACAATTTCACTTTAATGACACATGAAATACAAGAGGTAGCTTGGTAATTGGGGTACGAAAAAAAGAAATAAGAACCTGTGGCTTAGCATCATTGAACAAAGGCAAGAAGGGAGAGCAGGATCCTTGTAAGCTAGGTTTATACTTATGGCCTGGGGCTAATGGTAGGACCCAGCTGGCAGGTAACCCAGGGACATAGCTCAGGGTCTGAGAAATGAGGAATTACTGGGCAGAAGCCTATTCTCTTCTAGGGGGTGATTGGCAGGCAGCCCTGAGACTCAAGAGTACAGAACACATCCAAGGTCTCAACTCCACATTATGGTCCAAATCCACTCCCCAGAGGAACCAGACTATGGGCAGGCAACTCATCTCCATCAAGTCTGAGACACCCATAGATAGAACACATTAAGGATGAGTGCCAACCAGGGCAACCATGATACCCAGGACAAAGTAGCAGAGATAGTCCTTGTCTTCTGTCTCATCAGAGGCTGGCCTTGGGGGTGGGGGAGGCTGCCCAGCCTCAGGGCCCCCAATGGCCCAGGCACCCAGGCAAGCCTCTGGCCCCAGCTCTTCCTCTGCTTCTAGCTCCTGCCAGATCCAGGTTTAAGTAGATAGACTATGAGTCCCTTCCAGCTCTAGATTATCTAATATCATGTGTGTGTATATTATATATATATACATAGATATCATATATGTATATATGCATACATTGGACAGACTGTGTGCTAAAGATAGAAATAAAACATCCATGAATTCAAGGAACTTATAATTTATTACTTGAATTTTGCTTCTAATTCTAATTGAGTTGTGGTGTTTCAAGACTTTATTGTGACTTATTCAGTTAAGTCCATCTTTATGACTTTATTTTTTTTTTGCAAAATGCTAGAGTGGTTTTCCTTTCCCTTTCCTTCTTTCCTACAGATAAGGAAACTGAGTCAAAGCCCAGGGTCACATCAAGTTTCTGAGGCCAAATCTGAACTCAAGTCTTTCTGACTCCAGACTGGGCACTCTTTCCACTGTACCACCTAGCTGCCCAAGTGCTTCAAGACATATATTCTTAAGGGCTGTCTACTGTAAGTTTCTCTGAAATTCTGTAATACTTAGTATGTTATTAGGAACATAGGAACACATATTTGTTGCCTAAACAATAAATATCCTATGATTTCCTTCTCTGTAAAATGGAGATAATAAGAATAATATAATAATAAATGATAATACTTTTATTTCTTACCACACAATTCTATTTTAAGGAAAGTACTTTGTAAAGCTTAATAATCTACATAAATAAAATAGGACCTCATTTTATGCAAACTCAGCATACATGAATATAGGTATATGTGACTGGCAATTGAAAAAAATTGAGGCAGAAAACTATATAAAATAAAAAATGTTGAATATACATTCAATCAGCACTATTTGTTCTCACTCTGAGAAACATTAATGGGAATCACTATATTGTTTTGCACCAAACATTAGTTTCCACATCAGTCTTTGTTGAGTTCTCACTTGAAACAAACCATGTGCATATCCAAGCAGTGTTTCTCTTTATTTCATTAATGCTACTTAGTTATTACTAATGGCCTGAAATTACAAAAGTAGGGATGTTGGTAGCTCTGATAAACCTAAGAAAAATAATAAAGTACTTAGTTATGTTTGGATAAGAAATACTAACAAAATAATGGGGGCTACTATTATGTATAATTTTCAACTTCAGCAGCAAGTCTTAGAATATAATGGTTACATAAAATGAGGTCCTTCTGTATTAGTGACTGTGGCTGAAGTCAACTGAGAAACAAAACAGCCTTAATGTCAACAGATGCTAAATCAACAGCCGTAGACCGAGAATGCTCAGATGAAATAAATGAACCAGGTTAGATACCCCAACTAGAAGGAAAATATCAGGCAACCATGATCAGTCATACAGGCTATAATTATTAACAAAGAAAAGGATACATGGCGATAAATACAAAAAGAAAGTTCATAGTTTTGTCCAGAGAAATTCCAACAGTAGGAATGACGTCAGTAGAAATTAGGGGAAATGGTGGTAGGATATCTGGATTATAGTTACTGTTACTAATCTGCAATGTGACCTGACCAAGTCACTTAACCTCTCTCTGTCAATATTATGATCTATAAAATGGAGGTGATATAACCTGCTTTAGCTCATAGGATTATACTAATAATTAACTGATGAGATATTTGTGAAATAATTTGAAGCACACCCAAAATCATAAATATATATGTGTGTATGTATATAATATATATGCCTAAAAATGGCCATATATCCCCCAAAATATAAAAAGTCAACCTCCCCCTACATTCTAGGCCAGAAAACTATCCTTGTCTCTCTACTTTTGATCTCCAAGCTTCTCACTATTTACTTGTTATTAATCTAATGAAATATGGCTTCTACTACCATCACTCCAAAGAAATTACTCTCCTATGCATCACCTGATACTTCCTAGGTTTTGTCTTACTTGTTGATCTCCCTGAAGTATTTAACACTCAGCCATACCATTCTTTTTCAGACTTCATTCTCTATCAAGAAATCCATCAATTAGCAGTTATTTATTTAGAACCTGCTATAAACTAGGCACTGTTCTATGAATAGATAATACAAAGACAATGACAAAACAGTCCCTGACCACACAGAGATTACATTCTTTTGGGAGAATCAATATATACTCTTGTAAGTAGTATAAGCAAATATATAGGAATACTTGTGTTTTGTTTCCCTTTCCTTTCTTTTGAGATAGAATAATACTAGGAACTGAAGACATCACAAAAGATCTGAAGAAGAAGCTATCATTTGAGCTAAGTTTTGAAGGAAATATGGGATTGTAAGAGGTGGAAACGAGGCATGAGTACATTCCAGGAATAGGAGCCAAACTAGACAAGAGCTAGGAAATTGGAAATGAGGTACATTGGATGAAAAACAGTGAGAAGCATAGTTTGTCTGGACCATAGAGTGCATGAGGAAGAACATTGTATGATAAGATTGCAAGTATAGGTTCCTTCCACATTATAAAGAGATTTAAATCCCCATCAAGAGAGTCTGTATTTGATGCTGGAGGTAATAGAATGGTTAGGGAAGCAGGGAATGGATATAGTCAAATCTTTGCTATGGGAATCTCACTTTGGAAGCTATGGGTTGGGAAAAGGATGGGTTGAATAATGGAAAGGCAAAAATCAGAAATCCAAATAGGAGGCTATTGGAATAATCTAGAAGAGACCTGATGAGGGTTTAAACTATGATGATGATGACCATGCAAATCAAGAAGTGGACAGACACAAGAACTGTTATGTTGGTAGGATCAATGAAAATGAGTAACTCATGTTGACTAAACAGCTTTTCATCCAATTAGCTTTCATCTGTTTTGGCTCATTAGTCAGCCCTTTCCTTCCCTTGTGAGCCAATATATGTTATCTGCCCTAAAAGGTACTTCTACTCAATACAGATGATCAAATGTTACCCATGGCACCCAGTACTTGGCACAGATATGGTCCTTTCTAGAACCAGGAAGATGTGCTAAATAGATCACCGTTAGGGTTTTCTTTCCAATGATTCTATGATGTCATTCAATATGTCCAGGATTCTCTAGCCATATGACTCACCAAAAGCATCCTGAAATCGAATTGGACCCAAACTGAGCCAAAATAAAAACACAGCATGTTTTCTATGTATTACAAGCTCAGTGCAGTCCCAATATTTCCAGGTCCATGAGTTTCAGCCTCCTAGGATCCTTGCAGTTCTGCCTGCTTTCCTCACAAGCATATTAGATGCCCCTATTAGGTACCTAAAATGGTGTCTAAGTGCTGTACTTGGAATAAACATAATTAAGAGTCTGAAGGAGAGTTAAAGAGATAACCACAACTTTTATTAAGGGTTATTCAGCTGAAGGTAATTGAAAACACACAATCAGAGCACAGAGGAAAACAAGAAGCTCATTCTCTCTGCTCCTCAAAAACTTCACTAGTTTTGTACCAATGGGCACAATATCATCTCAGGGAAGGATTCTGAATCTTTCTAATTTAACCCTTTCATGGAAAGGTCATGTGCTTCTGTTATAGGAAGGGGTTTACATTAAACCAGCAAGTGAGTTAGGAGCAGCTACAATCTTGGGGTAGAAGACTTGCAGTCAAATTTATGAAAAGAAATTGTTTGTGAGGAAATGGAAGAAAAGAGTCCTTGCATTTGCAATTGTCTCCTCTCTTCCTTCCTTGGCCAAAAGGGGACCTTGTAAGCTCCAAAAATCTGGAAGTTTTGGAAATTCCATTGGCAACCCAGCAGGTTGCCTGGAAAAGCTTATGGAAATGATTATACTAGGAGCCAAGGATAGACTAGATACAATGAGAACAAGCAAATTCAGTACTCTACAAGACACTCAGCAAAAAACTATTTTATAACTAATGGGAATATCATAAGGACCACATGAAGGGAAGAAAAATACTTTCAGGAGCTATGATTTCTCCAATATTCCTTTACTATAATATGTTCTTTAATCATGAGCTCCCTTTCCTCTGGATTCTGCATATATTTGTGGAAAAGTGTGTCACATACTTTGGGGATGGGTTATGTTTTTTGTCAGCTACTATACCACCTTAACAAATATCCCTTACTGAAAGCTAATTGTCTGGCTGATTAATTGGTATCAATTGATAGACATTAAGGAGAGCACAGTGGCAGGTGATTGTGATCTGTAGAACTAAAAAACAATTTAAAAAATCCTCAATGCCTAAGGATTACTTTTAGAACCTCAAAGGGAGATTTCCATTCAAGCTTTGGAAACCAGACATAAGTGGAAGTTAGGAAAATGGGTCCAGAGTGTGTGTTGCATCTTTTAATACAGAAAGAAAATGCGTATAGGGAAGTAGTGGCCACTGAAAAAGTGTTTTGGTGCAGGAAATCACAGAAATGGTAATGTCAGCCTTAGGAAAATTGATTGACAATTAATTGGTTATACTACCCAAATGTACAACAAACTCAAATTCCGTTCCTTCTCATAATTGCTATTATTCAATTGAATTTGCTCTCCAAATGAGCCATTTGGGAATTCATGCCTCCTCAGTTGTCATATTCCTCTTGACAGAGTTTATGGTCTTACCTCTACAACACTGATAGGATCTTGGATGTAGATTCCAGCTGGTGACAACACCTCGATATTAGAAAGTCCCTCGGTTCCCAAAACTCCAATTACCACATTGTTTCGTACTATATTCCCTTGTCTTGACCAAACTACATTAAAAAAAGAAATCCAAAGGAGCATCATCAGAGTCATAATAACATTTACTATTCAAATCCTCTTCATTCTACTAATCGATAGTATTTTTCTAAGAGTATATGGAATATGCATATGTTTGTGAGTATATAGGTATGTGATATACACAGTATAAACAAACTCTGCTGAGCATATTTAAAAATATTTAAGATCTTATACATTATGCCATTGGCTTGCTCTGTAAAATACATGACATCTTAAATTTATTATAATATATTTAAAACAAATTCATCTATTTACCGGTTTTTCTTCTGGGGACAGCCTTCCAAGGGAAATGTCTCATTTCCATGTGAGTCCCTTAGGAAAAAAATGCAGTGTTACCAGAGCACATTTCATGCCACTGAGCAAAACAAGACATACTAACCATATTTCTTTTTTTTTAACTTTTTAAATTTAGGAATCACACAGGGAAACTGAGATTTCAGAGACCTAGGGACCATAAACACTGAAATTGGGAGGGAGAAAGATAGACAGAGAGACAAGACAGAAACAGAGGAACAAAGAAAGCATCATTAATGTCTTCTGTTCCTAGTAAAAGACAAAAATGAACCAAGAAGAAGACAATTCCACCTCATGCTGATTGTTGTTACTCTTTCAGTCAGATTTTGCAAATCTAGAATATATATTCCTTATGTTTTTAAAATTTACAGCATAGGTGGACAATGATATCTCGAATGTTAGTAATGCCTCATGGTATGCACAGTTTGGGGACAATTAAAAAAAAGAAGATGAATATTATGTTTTTTTCCAGCTAGCTGGATAATGGATTTGGCACTGAACTTGGAGTCAGAGAGTCCTAAATTCAAATTTAGCTTTAGACATTTACTAGCTCAGTGACCCTGAGCAAGTCACTAAATCTCTTACTTCAAGGGTACAATGAAGACAATAATATCACCAACCTCCCAGAGTTGTTGTGAGGACCAATCAATATAATAGGTAAAGAGCTTTATAAACCTATTCATTTCAAAAGTTTTAAAAACACATGAGCAGGGAAGTGGGGTTGCTCAGCAGATAAAGAGCCACATTGGGAAAGAGAATGTCTTTGGTTCAAATCTGGCCTCAGATACTTTCTAATTGTGTGACCCTGAGCAAGTCA
The DNA here is from genome assembly GCF_016433145.1 of Gracilinanus agilis. NCBI lineage: Eukaryota > Metazoa > Chordata > Mammalia > Didelphimorphia > Didelphidae > Gracilinanus > Gracilinanus agilis. The sequence continues at coordinate 287,884,818 of NC_058133.1, forward strand.
CTTAACTCCAATTGTCTGGCCTTTACCACTCTTCTGCCTTATAATCAATATTAATTCTAAGACAAAAAGAAAAGAGGTTTTTTTAACATTACATTGAATATTCTATAAAATAATATATATTAATAAAAATACTTCTAAATAAGACATATTCTTCAGACTTAAAGAAATGTACACACTTAGGTCTTTTTTCCACTATAAATTATTATTAATTTTAGACTTCTCTCTCTTTAATCTATACAGTTTTAAATAAAGAAACTTTAACTCTCAGATATCTTAGGTGGTTAAAATTCCTGGTCTGATAGCTTTCTAAGTTCAATTCCTCTGCCGATTTTTCTCAGCTATCCTCCCATGTTCTAATCTTACCTGTGACTATGTAACTTCTTTCAGTTAAAGTATGCCTTAGGCTGCTTTCCAGACTCCCTTCTCCAGGTACCTACATTTTTTTCACTCATAGGATTAGAGGCATTAAAAAAGATTGAGATTTCATTTAGAACTACAGAATATCAGAATTGGAAAGGAATAATTTTTAAGTGATGTAACTCAACTTGTACCTGAACAAGAAGAGTTCATTAATGAATCAGAATTTATTGTCTCCACTTATGTACCAGGCACTTTGCTAGATGCTGTGGATACAAGTTCAGAAAATGCCATATCAGTCCCTAAAGATCCCTGTCATATGATCAAGTCCTTAACCTTCAAACATCTCATGTTCCTCATCTATAAAATGAGGGCATTTACTATTTTACTGCATGCTAAGCAATGATTCAAACATAAGGAAAGAAAAATATGGAGTCTATCTGATGGAAAAATCCAGAGGATGAAGGGTGGTTAGTTGGAGGTTGTGATTTTTCTAATGGTGTACTGTGTGTGTCAGGTCTTGAACCCAAATCCTCTGGCTATTTTTTGCATAACATCATCAGTATTTTTTTCCCTTTTACTTCAAATTAAAAACTAATTTTGTTCAATTTCTACCCATTGTTGCTAATTCTTCTTGGTGAAGCCAATCAGAATACATGAAATTCAACTTCCAATAAAGACCCCGAAATATTTTTAAAAAGTAATTTATTGGTCCCAAGCCCTCTTCTTTAAGCCTTCTCTTCTAAAGGATAAATATCTCTAGTTCTTTCAAGGCTTCATGTATTCTTGCTTGGCAAAGCAGAAAACCAGAAATGAAGTCTGTTTCCTGAATGTAATCTGAACAGAGCACAGAACATTGGAGCTACCTATCTCCCACCTTCTTCACATCAGATTTTCTTTAATAAAGGATAAGCAGCCACCATTTTTATCAACGACCAAATTGTTCTGTTGACTGTATTTAGCTTATAGACCACAAAAACTGCCAAGCCTTTTTCACAAGGACTGTCTAGATACATCAGTCAAATATATTTGACTATTCATTTTTAATAAAATTATTTTAGCTAACAAGCATTTTTCTCTCCTTCTTATCCCTAAAACAAGTGAGAAAAAAGGAAAGAAGAACTTTTATTACAATTATGCATAGTCAGGCAAACCAAATTCCAACATTAGCCTTGTAATATTGAAAAATTAATATTATGCCATGTGTAATATGCTAAATGTAATATTTAAAATTTTGTTTGGAAATATATTAATTTATTATATTACTATATAATTAATATGTAATATAATTAATATATGTAATATATTAATTTGTTTGAAAATATATTGTTTGGAAAAATATTAAACCATCTTTTTATTTAGTCCCTACCTCCTTCTCTATAAAAAGATGAATAGTAAACTATAATATATGTATATAATGGGATACTATTATGCCAGTAAAGAATGTCAAAAGGTATCTGCAATGAGGAGAAGCCAAAAGCCTTTCCAATAAGATCAGGAGTGAAACAAGGATGCCCATTATCACCAATATTATTTAACATAGTAATAGAAATGCTAGCAATAGCAATGAGAAGAAAAAGAAATAGAAGGAATTAAAATGGGCAAAGAGTTAATAAAACTTTCTCTATTTGCTAATGGCATGATTATATATGAAAAAATCCCAGACTATCAACTAAAAAGTTAGTTGAAACTATATCTAACTTTAGCAAAGTAGCCTGATATAAAATAAATCCATTTAAATCATAAGCATTTGTATATATTACTGAGAAGTCCTGCAAGAAGTCCATTTAAAATAACCTCAGATAGAATAAAATACCTAGGAGTATACCTACCAAAACAAACCCAGGAACGACATAAACATAATTTTAAAACATCTTTTACACAAATAAAGTCAGATCTAAATAAATGAAGAAATATTAATTGCTCATGCATGGGCAGAGCCAATATAACTAAAATAATAATCCCATGTAAAGCAATCTACTTATTCAATGCCATCACAATTAAATTACCCAAAAGTTATTTTATTGAGTTAGAAAAAATAATAAAATTTTGGAAGAGTAAAAGATCAAGAATATCAAAGGAATTAATAGGAAAAAATGTAAAGGAAGGAGGTCTAACAGTACCAGATTTCAAATTGTTTTATAAAGCACTATCAAAACTATCTAGTCCTGGCTCAGAAATAAGAAGGTAGACCAGTAGAACAGGACAGACAATACAATAAATAGCAGCAAAAGACTATAGTAATATGGTATTTGAGAAAGCCAGAAAACCATACAGCCAGGATTTGGGGATAACAAATCATTGTTTGGGAAAAATCACTGGGATATCTAGAAACAGGTTTGGCAGAAACTAGATTTAAAGACCAGTATCTTAAACCATTCACCAAGATAAGATAAAAATGGATACATGATCTAGACATAAAAGAAGATACCATAAATAAATTTTAAAAACAGGGAGCATACTATCTATCAGATTTATGATAGGAGAGGAATTTATGAGTCAACAAGAGATGAAGAGCCTTGTGAAAATGTAAAATAAATAATTTGAATACACTAAATCGAAATATTTTTGTACAAATAAAATAAATGCTGTCAAGATTAGAAAGAAGACAGAAAATTTGGGGGAAATTTTTATAGATAGATCATCAGATAGAGGTCTCATATGTGAAATATATAGTGAACTTCGTCAGATGTAGAAGAATAAGGACCATCTCCCAATTGATAAATGAGCAAAAAAGATATGAACAACAATTTTCAGATAAATAAATTGAAGTCAAATATAGATATATGAATAAAGGCTTCAGATCCCTACTGATTGGAGAAATGAAAACCAAAACACCGGAGTTATTACCTCACACCCACCAGAATAGCTAAAGTGATAAAAGGGCAAGGTGACAAATATTGGAGAGGATGTGGGGGGAAAGGGGGCATTAATAATGCACTGTTGTGGCACTGTGAATTGATCAAACTATTTTGGAGAGTGTTATGTGGGAACTATTAAGAGCAGCCAAGGGGGCCTAGGCAGATGCTGATGATGGAATATGAAAGGGAGAAAGTCCTAAACTATGGCTGTATGTGAGTTAGATAACCTCCCACACCAGCAGGGCCAGGTCTCCTTTAAACCCAAGATTGTCTGCCACCGCCCAGGATTTGGAACCAATCCAGCCAGTCAGTTAGAAATGTTTCTAGGAAGCAGTTTGAGACTTCCTAAAACCTTAATTGAAGATGGATAAACTGGCTTGGAAAGGCTTGCTCAACTAAAGTTATAAACCTGATCTGACTACTAATAATTAGATGGTAAATGGTCAGGTAAGCAAGGCTCCAAGATTGTTTAGACTTAGGATTAACGAGGGTTTATTTATAATTAAATAGAGGGAAGGTCAAGGGTAGGACAGTGGGTAAAGAAAATCCTATGATCTTGCCTAAAATGTTGATGTTAATTAAATCTTAGAGCACTGGTTGATGTTGCCTCGGTACAGAGTGTGATAAAGCCTTGAGGGCTGATCCCAACTCTCTTGTTTCATTGCTGAGCCCAGAGCCTGGCAAGCCCCTGGGTCAGATGCTAATGTTCTTGGTTGTAGCTGTTCTCACTAGCTGGTAATGTAAGGATATTGTCTATGCCAAGGAAGTGTTGAATATTTGGCTAACAATAGAATTAGTCCCTACCTGCCTAACAGAAACTCACTCCCATACCACCCTGAGGCCCAAAACTCTCTTCCTCCCTAACCCTCCAGGCCGGTCAGAGAAGTGAAGCTCCCAGGGGTTAGAGGACCCCCTTTTATACCCTGATCTTAACTGTCACCCCGGCACATGCCCTGGGTACTCTGCCAGGATCTGTGTTCCAAAGTGGCAACTGCCAACTTGCACCCCCAGAAACATGGCTACTAATTTCTGCATATTACAAGAGCAATTTGGAATTATGCCCAGATTATCATAAAACTGTATATATAGGGGCAGCTGGGTAGCTCAGTGGAGTGAGAGTCAGGCCTAGAGACAGGAGGTCCTAGGTTCAAACCCGGCCTCAGCCACTTCCCAGCTGTGTGACCCTGGGCAAGTCACTTGACCCCCATTGCCCACCCTTACCACTCTTCCACCTATGAGACAATACACTGAGATTAAGGGTTTAAAAAAAAAAACAAAACTGTATATATTCTTAGACCCAGAAATACTCTTAGTGGGTCTGTCTCTCAAGGAGTTTAAGGAAAGAGGAAAAGAACCCAAATGTTCCAAAACATTTATAGCAGCTCTCTTTGTGGTGGCAGAGAATTGGAAACTGAGGCCCATCAGTTGGGAAATGGATAACCAAATTATGGTATGTGATTGTGATAGAATACTACTGCACCATAAGAAACAAAGAGCAGACTGATTTTTTTAAAACTTGCAATAACTATATGAGATAATGAACAGTGAAAAGAAAAGAATCAGGAGACCATTATATGCAGCTTCAGAACTAATACTAGAAGGACAAACTGAGAATGTTGCCTCCAGAAAGTGGACCAGAAGATAAAATATGAAAGACAATTTATATGAACATGTTGGTCTCCATAACAATATCCTATCTGATGTAGGGAAGGCAAGGAGGGCTTGGGACATTAGTGAATGGGATCTATTATGTAGTTATGAAGAAAAGTAAGTTAAACATATAGGAGATCTGTGATTTCATTTGTGTTATATTTCTTTTTCTTTATTTTATGGAAATGATTATATTTTTTCTAGATTCGTAAACATTTAGAAGAATAAGAATAATAAAAATATGAAAAGGATAGTTTTAGAGAAATTTGTGAAGATTTATGTAAATTTATGCAGAATGAAGTGGGAAGAACCTGTTCCTTTTTTAACACAAATGCAGTACTTCTCACGTATCTATCTTAAATTGTATATTACTGGATTCAACTCATTGTTTCAACCCAATGAATTTTGGATTTCATTTGTGTCATCCAATATCTTAAGCACTGTGCCAAGATTTATGTCATCTGAAAATATGATAAGCATATCATCTGAATAATAGTTCAAAATGCCTAATATAACAAGACTAAATATTATGTTATTATTATGCTTATTATATTATTATATTGCATATTACACAGTATATTGTTATTATTAAATTATCATACATAAATTATTACATAATTGATTAAATAATATACATAATATATTGTCCCATTAAATATTGTTATTATACATTATAGTAATATCATTAGTAGAAAGAATATTATTGTACTCCATTAGACATCCCAGCAGTTTTGAAATCATTTAACTATATTATCACCAGTTCTACATCTCTCCAGCTTTTTCACAAGACTATTCTATTATACAAGCCTGACAAATACTTTGCTGAAAACTGGGTATACAACTGTGCCTTTGATTTTTCCCTTTTCTGTCAATATGGGTTTTCAATAACTTGTGATTTCACAATGGAAGGTAAGCATCCCCATTGATGCAGATGAGCAAAAGGTCTTTAAAATTGCTGTGATTGAAATTATCAGTCAATCTCTAGTCAGAGACTTCTTCAAATTTATCTAGATTGACTGAAAATATCAAGCTTTTCACTGAGTCTGTCCTAACGCATTTCTTTAATGCTTAGTAGCATCTGTCAGAAACTACCTTGTGCTAGCAGAGACTCCTCTGAGTTATCCCTGTACTGCTTTTTGGCTTTAGAGGAGGCCTTTACTGAAGGTAACTGTCAAAAAGGAAATGAGGTTTATCTGCTGTGACTTTTTCTTGATGAATCATGCTTACTCATAGTGATATGAACCACCCCTTTAATAATTCATACTCAGATTTTTCTTGGAATAGATATCTAACTCTGCCTAGAGTTTGAAATTTTAATTTTCTTCCATTTAAAAAATCATATTTTCCTAATTACATATAGATATATTTTTAATAATTATTTTCTGACTCCACATTCTCTCCCATCCCTTTTCCCTCCCTAAGATGGCAGATGATATAATATGGGTTATACGGGGACTATCATGTGATACATATTTCCATATTCATCATGTTGTAAAAGAAGACACATATCAGTTGCATAAAAAAACCTCATAATAGAGAAATAAAATTAAAAATGGTAAGTGTCAATCTACAATCAGACTCCACTTCCTTCTATAGCAATGGGTAATTTTTACATCATGAGTTCTATGGAGTTGTTTTGGATCCTTGCAATGCTGATAATAGTTAAATCACTTACAGCTGATCATCAGACATTTTTGTTATTACTGTGCACAATGTTCTCCTAATTCTGCTCACTTCACTTTGCTTCAATTCATATAAGTCTTTCCAAGTTTTCATATGATTTTACTGTTTGTCATTTATTATGTCGTAACAGTATTTCATTACAATCACATATAACAACTTGTTCAACCAATTGCTGAGCATCTCTTCAGTTTCAAATTCTTTTCAACCACAAAAAGAGCTGCTATAAATATTTTTGAGCATATGGAGCTTTCCCCCCTTTCTTTGATCCCTTAGGATAAAGGAGTAGTATTGCTGGGTCAAAAGGTATACATAGTTTTATGGCCTTTTGGGAATGGTTCCAAATTGCTCTCCAGAATGATTGTATCAGTTCACAACTCTACCAACAGTATATTAGTGTCCCAATTTTCTCATATTCTCTCCAATATTTATCATTTTCCCTATCTTGTGAAATTAGTGATCCTTTTTTTTTCAAAATCTAAATGGAATTTTCCCATTTGCTTCTTTTGGGGCTTTTCCTATTTTTATTGTTGTTGTTTTTTAAAATTAGCTCAACAACAATGCATTAATCATATTTTTTCAAATTCCCAGAAACACTGTTGGCCTAGTCCCGTTTCCTCGATCTTCATCATATTTGTTCAGTTCATTCTGAACATTAGCCTCCCTGGTTTTAATAATAACTAGCTCTCACAGGACTTAAGATACTCGAAGCACTTTGCAAATATTATCTCATTAGGTCTTCATAACAACTGTGGGAGGTAGGTGCTATTATTATCCCTATTTAAAGATGAAGAAAGTGAGACAGAAAGTTCTTTGTTTAAGGTCATATAACTAGTGTCTGAGGCCACTTTTGAACTTGGGTCTTATCAACTCCAGATAAAGTTCACTACCTTGTTGTTTGTTGTTATTTTCAGTTGTTTCAGTTGTGTCCAAACCTTTTTGAATCCATTTGGGTTTTGCTTGGTAAAGTTATTGGAGCAGCTTGCCATTTCCATCTCCAGCTCAATTTACAAAGGAGGAAATTGAAGCAAACAGGGTTATATGACTTGCCCAGGGTCAGAAAGCTGTGCCAACCTTGCTTTCTCTGTTCTTATAAAATCATTCCTCTCTTATATATTCATTCTCAGTGACTAGCTCTTACTCCCATCTTCTTTGCTCATCTTTATTTTTTATTTCTTTAAATTTTTATTTAGAATATTTTTTCATGATTACAGGATTCATTCACTCCCCCCTTTCTGCTTCCCCTCCCAATGCCGACAAGTAGTTATAAATGGGTTATACATGGATCATTGTTTAAAATCTATTTCCATGTTATTCATATTTGCAGTAGAGTGACTTTTTAACATCAAAATCCTAAACACATCCCTATCTTTTGCCCATCTTAAAAATCTTATTCAGTCAAGGTAAAGTTTTAAAAATTTCTTTAAAAATAAAAATACTTTTTAAAATGAACAATATGGCAGTATGTTTTACATGATTATACATATATAACCCAGATAGTCTCAACTGCCAGCACTGGGAGTGGGAAGTGAAGAGAAGGAGGGAGATAAGCTTGATCACATAATTTAGGAAAATTTGCATGGAAATTTGATATTACATGTTATTGGTAAAAAAACAACTTAAAAATATTAAATTTTTCTTTAGCATTCTCTTCCTCCCCTCAAATGATTAAAATCATTTGAGTTCATGTCTTCAGTTTTATTTCTGAAAATCTTCTCTACTTCTTGAGCTAACCTTCCTTATACTCCTACAGTGGTGATTACTTTCTGTTTCTCATTTTCTAGTTAGATTTTCTTCCATTTGATGTCTCTCTCAACTTTCTCTTTGCCCTTTGATTCCCATGCTTATGCCAATTTTAATTTGCATTTAATGCTAAAATTTCCCCATTAAACACTTTACTTAGCAGACCTTCCAGTTTTGCAGTCTGCCTTTTGATCCAGACAGCCAATTCTTAAAGGGAGCTAAGGTTTTTAAAGGAATTTAAATACAACATAACAGCTAGAAACTGGTCTCTTCACACCCTTCATCCAGCAAAACATTCTATGGCTCTCTTGCTCTGCTCTCATGCCCCTTTTATTAACTTTTCTTTTTATTAACTGGTTCCAAGAGGGTAACAACTAGGTAAACCAGAACAGTTAAATGATACAATGGATAGAGTACTGGTCCTGAGGTCAGGAAAAGTCATCTTCCTAAGTCCAAATCTAGCCTAGGACTCTTACTAAATGAGTAACCTGGGCAACCCTGTTTGAACCCTGTTTACTTCAATTTCCTCATCTGAAAAATGCGCTAGAGAAGGAAATGGCAAATCACTCCAGTATCTTTGCTAAGAAAACCAAAATAGGATCACAAAGAGTCAGACATGACTAAAATGAGTGAACTTCTAAGGGGTTACTGGGTTTTTAAAGGCATTGCCCCATTTTTCTCATCACCTTCCTAAACAGTGAGAATGGGGTTAATATTATCAGGTACTTCAGTTCAAAAGGTGACACAACATGTAGAAATGATTTCTTGGGAAGTCACTAGAAGGATTGAGGGAAGATTTCTGAAAATTTCAGCATTCTATTTTAGCAGCCTTGATGACAAGTGCCTCTTTTCTGTGGTGGCATGAGAAGTATTCATTTGACCTTTTAATAAAAATAATTACTGACAAGTAGCTTGTGATGGTGAATAGAGACATGGTCTTGTTTTTAGGAAGACCTGGGTTCAAGTCTCACCTCTAATTAGCTCCCTGATCATGACCAAATAATTTAATCTTTCATGACCCCAGATAATTTTCTAAGATTTTGAATTGTAGATCAGTTGCAATTTTGCATCAGCAAGAATTTCCTCAATGGGAATTTAAATGAAATTATGTCTAGATGAAAAATAAAATGCTAGCATTTATATAGCATATTGAAGTTGACCAAGTGTTTTATATAAATTATCTCATTTTATCATCATAACAACTTATTTAACTAGGTTCTATTATTCTTTGCATTTTATAGATGAAGGAAATGAGGCTCGGAGGTTGTGACTTGCCTCAAATCACACAGGTACTGAGGTAGGATTTGAATATAAATATACATTTGAATATAAAAGTGATTAAAATCCAAATGGTCCCGAAAATTGGTCCTTCTTCCCTGGGACTCAAAACTCACATGTAGGGTCATTTGCTGGCTGAGAATTCTGAGTGATGAGAGGGGTAGAATTGAATCAATGTCTATGAACCACAGGCAAGTTCTAAGCACCAGAGGCTAGCACATGTGCAAATGGAAAATCTGAATTTTGAAATGATGGATGCTACTTGGGGGAGGGGGAAGTGTTCTATTGAGGTATGCTGATGATGACCAACCCTCATCCACTCACCCACTAGTAGCCCATGGCCTAAAATGTTGTAAAACACATTATTCTCCACAATGAGATTTGAGGTTCTAGACAGGCTGAGGCCCCTGCTGAAGGAGTCCCACACTGAACAGCTCCGGATATATGAATCTGGAACAAGAATGGGAAGACTTTGTTTAGAAGAGAAATGTAATTTTCTGTCATAGCCCACTGCCTCTGCAAGAGAAACTCAAAGGAAACCATGTTGTGTTAGAAATCATATATTCACTAAAACAGATAAGTTAGAAGGAGTGACAACAGTAAGAAAGTCAACTTGTGTAAGGAAGATGAAATCTCAGAGAAGTGGGAATCAAGTTTATTAATAGAAAAAAGCAAAACAATCCCTAAGCAAAAACTAAATGATGAAAATCACGCCAGAGTATGGAAAGCATTTTAAGTGACACATGGGACATGTTACAAAGTTATCAAAGGTCCCATAGACTTCAGTCTTGCTAGAATATGACAAAACATCCTTATACTTAGTGAGGGAGGAAGGGGTATAACTTGATCCCTCACCTAGACATGTGGTTTACAAAAAGGAATATTATATAAGATAAAAAGGACTTTGCTGCTTTGTGGAATTCAAATCAGGCTTTTTAACATACCAACAAAGATGTTTCTTTTATGGAGCATAAGGATTGTAAAATCATAGCCCGGGAGCTTGAAGAGACCTCAGAAATCATTTAGTCCAACCTCTTCATTTAACAGATGAGGTAAATGAGGACCAGGATTAGACAAGCAGATCCTCATCTCTGATTAGGATAAAAAAAAAGAATGGTTCCATTTTTTAAAATTTGAAAACCATTTTATTACAGCAAATGTATTACTGGAATGTGAGTGAAGTTCAACAGACTTTGAAAAGTAGTATGCCAAGGTCTAAGGATTATATTTTTGTAACTGGAAGAGACTTAAAAGTTTTATTATTTAAACCCTTCATTTAATAAATGAGGAAACTGAGACCCAAAGAGGTTAAGTGACTTGTCCAAGGTCACATGGGTAAATGGCAAAGCTGGGATTCATGGACTCCAAGCCCAACAGAAGCCTCCAACTATCAATGAGGGGCAACTCATTTAAAGAGTACCTTGGGCATGGCCACAGTAACCTATTCACAATGAAAGGGGCTGCCATCATGGAATCCTAAAATCTATAGCATATATACTAAGAATAAGTAAGTCCTATGTTACTCCCAAGAAACAGATATTTGGGTTTTAATAAACTTATTAGGTATGGTAGTTAAAGTCAAGAGCATAAAGACTGGGGGAAATTCCAGGTATCATGAATATCATTAGGACAATGATCAAGAGTAGAAGGGCCTTTGGGTGCTGCTAAAATCAAAGCATACAAGAGGTAATCCATTTTTTTCTGGCCTTGCTCATCATCTGCCTTTCATGCATGTATTATAAGCTTATAGAATCAGGGGGAAAAGGCAATTCTTTGCACCCCTCCATAGGATGGAAAGGAAGAAGAAAGGAAGAATGAAATAGAAGAAAGGAAATGAGGAAAGCAAAAGGAATTACATGGACAATTACATGGAAAGCAACCACCTTACCTCTAATAGGCCCAATCACATTTAGTGCACACAGGTGTTTCTGAAAGGCTTGTCCCATGAACTGAAACTGGACTCCCTGCAGTTGGACCTGGCTGGGCTCTCCTGGGAGTGACTGCACAATCACCACAGCCCCTAGATCCATTGATCCAAGATTCTTTTCACTCCTTAAATACAAGCATTGTTGGAAATCATCTGAAACATAGCAAGGGGAGATGTAACAAAGTAGTCACTATTCCCTGCATTATTTTTTTGTTGTAAAAAGGGACCAGTCCTGGTAACAGCAAGTATGAAACAGGTAAACCTCATGTGGTGCTATAGATCAGTTTCCCCAAATAGTATTTTGTAGGTCAAATTTGTATTTCCTGACTCATTTTAAAATGTGTTTTGGAAGTTTATGATTTTTTAAAAAATGTATTATGTGGCTTCTTCACAAAATAATTGTGTATTGCTCAAGATTAGGGTTCTCCTGGAATGACACAATCATCTATAGAAAGAACGATAGACATGAAGAAAGGAAAAACTAGATTCAATTCTCATCTTGGGCACATATTAATATTAGCTTTGTGGTAGCAGACAATTCATTTAATCTCAATGAGTTTGTAATTCATCATTTGCAGACATTACCTGTAAGACCTATCTCTCAGGGATCATAGGATCATAGGGAATGGAACTTAGTAGTCAAATAATCCAACCTTCTCATCTTCTAAATGAGGAACTTGAAGTAAAGGAAAGTTAATAGGTATTATGTAGCAGAGCCAAGATTCAAATCAAGATCCAATGACCCTTGGCAGAGAGATGGCCCAGTGAATACAGGAACAGGACTGGTGTCAGGATGACATGAGGTCAAATCTGGCCTCAGACACTTTTGGCTATATGACCCTGGGCAAGTGACACAACTCCCTTTGCCTAGCCTTTTCCCCTTTGTCTTAGAGTTGTTACTAAGACAGAAAGTAATAATTAAAAATAGAAATCCAGTGACTCCAAGTTGACCATTCTTTTTAACATGCAACATGTCTTCAATAAGATACTGTATGTAAAGCACTTTATAAACCATAAAACATTAGGTAATGTTAATTATTATTAAGGTACTATATAAGTAACACCATCACCATTATCACCACTGCCAGTAAGGTTAATAACAAGTATAATCACATATAGTCTTTGATTCCTATATTAACCTTTTTTAAAGACTCATAGGATTAGTGCTCCAGAGTTAGATGAGGCCACAAAGATAATTTAGTCAATATCTTCATTTTATAGATAAGCAAACTGAGGCCAAGTAAGGTTAAACAAATTTCCCAGGGCACACAGGCAATAAACTTCAGAGGCCAAATTTGAATACAGGTCCTGTGACTTCAGGGACTCTTTCTACTGCACAAAGCTGAAAGATAATATCACTTATAGTATCAGTATCTCCGAGATGAAGCAACAGTAGCAACTAACAGTTTTACCCTAATGTTCCATATCTTTTTTTTTTTATGCATGAAGAATTTTAGAGGAAAATAAGTTATACAAATCACAAAGCCAGGATGAGGGCCACTTTCCTATTTCCCTTTCTAGGATCCTTTTTAACTATCTTATACTCCCCACCTATGAATTACTAGAGGATTCCTAGGCCTACTTTCAATAGGTAGAGGGAGGTAGAATACCTTGTGGCATTCAGTATCTAGGAAGAGATTTACCTATGATCATTTCAATGTATTATTCATCCTTTAGAGTTTAAATAGCTCCATTCCTTTTTATAATAAGTGATTTTAAATGAGGAATAAACAATACTCTGTCCAATTCCTCCTAGGTCTGACTAGAGGGAAATTTAGCTGTCTTTCATAGTGGTTGGCAAGGTCCACAAAAGTGGCGAGATCTTTGGATAGATCAGAAGATCTAAGTACGAATCCTAGCATTACTACTTACTAGTTATGTAACTGAGGAAAAGTCACTTAACTTATGTGGGACTTAGTTTCCTCATCTGTAAAATGGAGATAATGATATTTGTCTCCTATTTCATGGGATTATTGTGAGGATGAAATAATATAATGCATGTAATATGTTTTATGAAATATAAAGTATAACTATAAATTATTTTTATTGCTATTAGCTTGCTTAGCTTCTTCCAGTTTGTTTTTTTTTTTCTGAGAGGCCATTTACATCATTTCTGGCAGGGGGATAAATGGACGAGATTCAAGTACATGAGAATAGAACAGGAAAAAGTTTGATTCCACCAGAAAATATAGCTTCAAGCTCTGAACGTTATCCAGAACAGTAATCAAGACATCTGAGCTTAATTCTTAACTCTGTTGTTACTTCATTATGACTAAAGCATTTCAATTTCAATCTTCTCACTTGTGAAATAGAAATAAAAATAAAAATTCTCTTTGCCTCTCTATTTCAGAAAGATAAGTGAGAATGATTAAATGAGCCTAGTTCTCCATTCCCATATAGGCTATATTATCAATATGCTCTCCATGGAATAAAGTCTCTCTGGCCATCTATCAGCCACAAACAGAATCCTTTCCATGGTATACAGGTAAGAAAATCTAAAAATGTAGTTGTGTTTCAGTCAAGTCCAAATCTTCTTGAAGCCATTTGGTGCTTTCTTAGCAAAGGTCCTAGAGTGATTTGCCATTTCTTTCTCTGGCTCATTTTCCATATAAGGAAAATTGAAGCAAATGGGGTTAAATGATTTGTTCTGGTTCACATTAAGCATCTGAGTCAGGTCTTTCTGACTCCAGGTGCAATTTTCTACCCCGATGCTACCTAGATGCTCTAAAAATATAGTATACTGAGTCATTGAAACATTGAGTATTAGAGTAAAAGGTCCTTCAAAGTCATATATTCAAATATCCTCATTGCTCAGGTGTGAAAACTGAGGCCAAAGAATTTTGGTGGCATGTCAAATCACACACTAGCAAAAAAGAAAAACCAGAATGTGGATCATAAATGATCTAGAGCTAGAAGGGACCTTAAGATTTGGTCCAATCTCTTCATTTTATGGATGAAAACTAAGCCCTAGTTACTTGTAGAAGCTGGCACAGGTAGTCACCATGAAGTAATCAGAAATAAGATATGAATCAAGATCCTCTAAATCTTGAATCAGTGATAACAAGGTCACAGATTTAGAGCTGAAAGAAATCTTATTCTATTCCCAACACCACTCCATTTTACAGATGAGGAGATTAAAGTCCAGAGAATAGTCTTTTAATTTGCCCAGGTTCACACAAATAAGTAAAGAGGGATAGGTGGTTTAAAACCCAAGACCTCCAAATTCAAATCCAAAACTCTCTCTTCTACATTAACATCTTTTCAAAAACAGCAAATGTTCTTCAAACCAGAGTAAGGATTCAGATTTACTATTAAATTTAATTACTGTACCTCTCTCCTACCCTTCTATATATTTCTTTTTTCTCTTACTGTTTTGAGTCACAGTTCTATACACAGTTCTATACCCTGAAAAAACTTTGCACTGAGCCTCTGACCCCACACTCCAACTCCAACTCCAGTCTCTCTATAATCACACCAATCCACAAGGCTGACCACACACCCACACACTATGAATGGTGGCTGAGTTCCCCTATAGTCAGAACTAGGAGGAATTAAACATAGTATTATTTTTTTTCCTCCTTTGAAAACTTCATTTTGCTTAGTCCACATTTTAGAATGGGGAAGGCACATATGCACATTAATTAATTTGGACAGCTAAAATTGACATTAAATGTCAGACATATTTAATGAATAAAGATATCTGATAATAGGTAATAGCACACAGTCCATAACACTTGTGACCATCATTTTTTACTTTCATTCCTACCTCTATCCTTCATTTTTCACACAACTTGAATACTCATCTATAGAATGAGGTGCTATCCCTAGAGACAAGAAGACCTGAAACATTTAGAGAGATACATGATATTTCTCCTGTTATGCAGGTAGTAAAGTCACTACTAAGGCCCTGGAGCCAGTAACTGGTCTAGCAGGAGATAAAGGGTTGGATGATATCAAGGTTGAGCAACCTCAGCTGGGAATGAACTTGATTAAGTATAAATTCAAACCCTGTAAGCTAAGTGCCCTGTGAATGTTAGGCTCCTTTAAGATGTCTGGTGTGTGTCCCCTCCCTGCTAGGGTAACTGCTTCTTATTGGATGATGGCAGACCAGCAGGAAGTGGCTCACTGAACTTCCCTATCTCAGCAATGGAGGTTTGGTTCAACCTCAAACTGAACCTCAAACTGCTCAGTATTCTCTCCTCTTCCCTAATCTCCTTAGCCTTGGTGGTAAAGGAATAATCACAAATTCTCTGATTAAAGGCTAAGGAATTTATTGACACAGGGGAAAGAATAGCCAAGGAAAGAGGGCTTTGGTGTTACTAAGCAGTTGTTATGGTCAGCTGACTGGTGCTGGTTAAGGTCCTAGGAAGGTCTTGGCAGGCCAAGGGCTGGCTATCCTTGGCCAGAGCTAAATGGTCTCTGGTTAGAAATTAATTTGATCCTGCAGCTAACCAGTTGGAAAGGAAATAGATGTAGTTGGGTTGCTCTTAAGGAAGGTCCTAAGATCTAGGCTATCCTATTTTCCTACCCACAATTCTACCACCCTTCACCACCCTTCACTACCCAGGGCCCCAGGGGGAAGGTCAGGGATAAGTAGGTGATCAAGGTGAAGTCAGGGGAAAACAGAACCCAGGCTTGGGTTTGCAGGGGCTTTTATAGTCTCAGCCCAACTGCCAGTTGACACCTGCCCCATGGTGCATGCTATTGGCAAGATTCCATCCAGGGTAACTAAGAGCTTAGCCTAGGCTAATATTGCAATGCAAGACCCTGCATTGCACACAAGCTTCTGAGGGGGCACCTGTATGAAAGCAGGATATTATTATTTATTTAATTTAACATTTATTGAATTGAAGTAAATTAAAGGATTAACTGAAAGCTTTCAATAACTAACTGCCTTCACTCTGTTATTTCCCAAAATCCACAAGTCAATCACCTTAATTTACTATCATAAAGATGCAAATTGCATCCCATGCATGCAAGGTAAACAGATGTTTATTTAATTCAAACACACTCCTCCTCCCTCATCTAGTTTCCCTTCTCCACCAAAAAAAGTCCTGGAGGAAATGTTGAAGAAAATGAACTTATCATGACTGATCATTTTAAGCATTATTATGTAATCACAGCAAGCTTTTTTCTTCTACTATTATCAGTCACGCCTTATCCTCTATCTGGATGGTTTATAATTTGGGTTATTTTGGTAGGGGAAGGGGAGGGATCTTGTCAGAAAGGTAAGCAAAAAGAGTACTGTGCTTACCACAAAAGAGTTCTGAAAAATAATAATGCTCTCATTATGAGTTTTCTCTAGATTTTTACCACTGGCTTTCCATATTTAGATCTTCCATCTAACTGTGGAAATAGATACAAAGTGAGTGGAAGAGGAAGAGGAGAAGGAGAACAAGAAGAGGGAAGACAAAAAGACAATATAGCTAGCCAAATAGTCACCATAATAGCTGTTCTGTGTGCTATAGGAACAATTGGTTTAGAGAAGAATGGTAACCTAAAGGAAAATTTCATGTCCTTGATAGCTTTGTATCTATTTTATATATTTTCAATATATGTACCTGTGGTCACAGTGATAGAATGTAAGCTCCTTGAGAGCAGGTTTTATTTCTCTATTGTCCTTGTACTTCCCAAAACCTAGCACAATGACCAGTACAAAATGAATGTTTATTGTTTGTTTGGTTGATTTCTGGGAGGACCTGTTAGCTTTGAGAAAGAATTAAGTTCATTGCTTGGACTCACAAGATCATTGGCATTTTTATTGGATTTGTGATACATGGTTACAAGTTGAGAGATACAAGCTCAAATGTGGACCATTTTTCATCCAAATTACTCATGCTAATTGCCTAGAAAGAAATCGGTTATCACACAAAACAGCAACAAAGGACCTAATGAGAAAGTATCTTATACTTCAGTGCTTTTTGCTGTATTTATTGTCATACTGATATTGTCTAGCATTTCTTGAGATATACCATTTTACCATTTTATCTTGCTGCTCCTCATCCTTGTATATCCTTGTGTTCTGAAGGGCACATATTCCTTTGTAAAATAAGTAAGTTAAAATTTATTTTCGTTTGAAAATTTTGTAATATTATTTTTAAGATTAAGGTTGAAACTCTGAAATATGGTTAAGAATAACCATAGTTTAGATTTTCTTTGTTAAACTAATAATAATAAATCAAACAGGAACTTACCCTCAATAGCTATATAATCTATTAATTCTCAATCTTCTTTCAGAGAGTAGCATATTTTTGTATATAGCAGTAATATATATCAGTAGGGCTATTTTCCCTTAATATTTCATGGGATCCCCTTCCATAGAGGTCTTCAAGTGGAAGTTGAAAAACCATTTGTAAAGGATGTTATTATTATGGGATTCCTTTGGTGTATGGGTTAGACTAAATGATGGGTGAGATTCTTTCCAGCTCTCAAATTCTGTGATTCTATGATCTTTCCAGATACTTTCTTATATTTCCCATACCAAACTGCATAATTAATTACATTTCAATAACTCGTTAGCCAATCTCCCTTATTTTTTATCCATTAATCTGAAATATATTTCCTCAATCTTCACCTTCCCAGCTCAGAAATTAACTAAAGGTAATAATATTCTAAGTCTCACATCTTCACCAGACATAAAATGTGGTTGATCAGAACTTTCAGAAAAATAATCTAACCCACTGAACTAACCAGCCAGGTAAAACTACATAGTAAAGCATTTCTTCCCAAGGAATCCATTGACAGATTTCAGAGAGTCTATGAACTTGAATGACTAAACAATACTTCTGTATTTTCAATAGTCTCTCATTGAAAGATAGCATTTCCTTAAATTATGAATCTTTTGTAAAAAACATTTTTCTGGGAAGGAATATATACCTGCAACAGATTGCAAAAGGGAACACAAAAATATTAAGATTCTATGACTTAGTAAGGTTACTAAGTATGGTTCAGGACTAGATTCATCTTGCCATCCCTTAAGAAATGCTTACAAAACCAAAAATTATCAGTGTTTGAAGGAATGAATATCAAGGGTTATGTCAATCCAATCTGTACCTAAAGAAAAACCTTCCTTGCACTCTTTCCAACAATAGTCATTCAACCTTTGCTTAAAGAGTTTAAGTAATGGGCAGCTAGGTGGACCAATGGATTGAGAGCCAGATTCAGATATGGGAGATTCTGGGTTAAAATTCAGTCTCAGATACTTCCTAACTGTGTGCCCATGAGCAAGTAAAGCTATTGTCTAACTCTTAGTGCTCTTCTGGTTTGGAACCAATATACAGTATTGATTCTAAGATGGAAGGCGAGGGTTTTTAAAGAAAAAGACTTTAAGATTTAACCCTATGAGGCTTTAGAAGCACTAATTGGAAGTAGTAGAGATATTGACTTAATCTTGAAATTAAAAAAAAGAAAATTATGAAGAATTACAGTCTGATAGGGTCAACCAAAATAGGATTCATCCCTCTTCCATGTGACAGCCCTAAAATAATGGAAGAGGGTCAGTAAATCCTTACATAAGGATGCCCCTCCTGCTTCCCTCAGCTGATATTTAGATGACATAATATTTCTGCCTTTCATCATTCTGGTTGTTTTCTTGATGCACTCTAACTTATCAATGTCCTTCTGAAAACATGAAGCCCTGAACTTAATACGATGCTTCAATTAAGGTCTGAAAAGAGGATGATTCTGCGGGACTAACTTCTGCCTAGTCCTTGACATTATGTATCTCTTAATGTAGCATTAGTTTTTTTGGATGCCATATCACACTCACCAGAAAGTCCAGACTTCAAGTACTGCCTTTGAAACATATACGCCTATGTCATTTAATCTCTCCAGGTTCTAGGCAACTCTCTAAAATAATGAGTTATGGAGTAATTATCTGCATCCATGGACTGAGATTCCAAACTGGAAATAACAAATTTGGACCACCCTTCCCTGCCCCCAAAATTTTACAATACTGATGCACCATAAGCCTAGAGTCCACTACAAGGCATAGGTATTTTTGGAAGAAACTTTTTGCTTGCCTCAGCAATTCCATCTTGTACTTTTGATTTTTTTATACAAGTACAATCCTTCACATTTATCCCAATTAAATGTTATTTTATTATTTTTGACCCAATTTTCAAATCTATTCATATCCTCACTCCATTATCCTAACTATCCCTCCTTTTTTAATATGAAAATATAATTAGGTCATCAACACTTTGATCCAAGCCCAGTAGTAAAAATATTATATATCCCAACCCTAAGCACAAATCAGTATAGCAATCCCTTAAAGTCCTTCCAAAGTGACATCAAGCCATCAATCACTATTCAGTTACGCAATCAGCTCTGAATTCACCTAATTCTATTATCATCCAGCCTATGTATCTCCAACATCTCTATAAAAGTGGCATCTGAAACATTTTCAAATGTTTTTAATAAAGTCTAGGTAAACTATACCTAGGGCATTTCTTTTATCTACCAGTCTAATCCTATTAAAAACAGAAATGTGGAAGTTAGGTATGAGCTGTTCTTTATGAAGCCAGGCTATTTTTTGTGATCACTGCTTCCTTTTCTGGATGTTCATTAATCATCCCTTGTTTATTATGTTCTAAACATTTTCCAGTGATGAAATTCAAGCAGCACTGTTCTATAATTTTGAAGTTCTATTTTCTTCTCTTTTAAAAAATCAAGATATGTGTTTTGTTTTCTAGTCCTATGGTATCTTACTTGTTGTTCCCAAAGATCCACAGCAAGAAAAATCATTAACAATGGTTAAGCCATCCCATCTGCTGAGTTTTTCAGTACCTAATATATTGTTCATCTGAGCCTGGTGAATTAAACTAACTAGTTAGGTACTCCCTCACTATTTCCTAATTTATTTGTAATAAGTAACCACCTGTTCTATAGCTCAATTCTCACTTTTATCCTAGCAATTTTTCACACGTAATATTCATAAAACATAAAAAAGGCACAAGGGATTTCTACATATTCAATGTAAGAGAATTTAATATTTGAGATGGGCCTGAATTTCCTGTTACAACTTTTTAAGGAACTAAGAAGGGTATAACAGAAGGGTTAGAGTTTATTCAAGGCAGCTTCCAATAATACCAAACTATATATCTGAACAGTGAAAAGGAAATGAATTTTAATTTCCTAACTGTAATATTTAAAGGAGATGTATTATCTAGAAAAAAATAATTCAGTTTAAAGAATAGATGTACTTTGATGTTATCCCACTCTGTAGAACTTCGAACTTAATGATTCCATAATATCATTACAAGGTAACATTACAGAAAAATACTTGTACAAAAATATTCATAGCCACACTTTGTGGTGGCAAAAAAAATGGAAAATGAGGGGGTGTCCTTCAACTGGGGAATGACTGAACAAATTGTGGCATATGATGGCAATGCAATACTATTGTGCTGTAAGGATTGATGATCTGGAGGCTTCCCATATAAACTGGGAGAACCTCAGTGAACTGATGAAGAGTGAAATGAGCAGAACCAGAACAACGTTATATACAGAATGTAAAATATTGTGGAAAAATCCAATGTGATAGACTTTGTTACTAGCAGCAATGCAAAAATCCAGGACACTCCTGAAGGACTTATGTCAAAGAATGCTATCCACATTGAGAGAAAGAACTATGGGAGCAGAAATGCAAAAGCAAAACATATGACATAACTTATCACATATATATATGGGTTTGTGATTTGGAGTTTAGGCCTTAAAATTGCTTTATAGCAAAAATGAGTAATATGGAAATAGGTATCAAGTGACAACATTTGTACAACTCAGTGGAATTGCTTTTCGGCTCTGGGAGGGGGGAATAGAGAGGGAAGAGAAAGAAAATGAATCATGGAAACATGGAAAAATCTTTTAAAAATGAATAAAACTAAAAAAAATAAAAGCAATCTTCTATGCTTTATTTTCCCACTTGTTACTTGTTATTAGAAGACTCCCTCACCTTCTGGAATCTTGGCTTTAGTACATAGCCGAAGGTGTGCCATCCGCTCACTGGTGAGATGTCCTTGGATGGCAATGTTCCTGCTGAGTAGAGCTACTGTAACCCTTAAAGCAAGGTGATGCCCATCTATATTATGTTCCAGAATACCATGAGAATATCTGAAAAAAAAGAAACCTATCAGAAATATGTCAAAATATAAGGATTATTGTGATTAATATCATACCAGTTTCTCATATTTTTTCACCTTTAAATCTAAATTATACTCCTCTGGGACAGTATATCATGAATATGATCTGTACCTTAGAAAGTGTTAATAGGACAACTAAAGTCTGGAGATTGCTACCTTACACATTGGCAACTCAGTCAAAAAATATGATAGCTATAGATGTGTCCTAGTATAGTGGATGGAATGTTGTACTTGTGAACCAGGAAGTTCAAATTATACATTCAATATCTTAATTTTTTTTTAACCTCAGTTTGCTCATCTGGAAAATAACAGTATTTTTAGAATACTAGAATACTTACCTCAGTTTTGGGAGACTCAAATGAGGTAATACAAATAAAACATTCTATAAGCTTTAAAATACTATTTAAGTGTCAGTTTTTAAAAAAAAAAACAAACCTATGAATTCATTGGTACAGAAACTCTTAGTGAGGAAACACTATCTGAAAATAAAGTATAGTTACATACTATTATGCAAATAATTTAGATATTTATGAGAGGCACTGAGAGATAAATTGATTTGCCCTTGGTCACATGACCAGTATATCTCAGAGATAGGATTTGAATCATATCTTCTGGAGTCAGAGGCCAGCTTTCTACTATATCATGCTGTCACTATGGTTTTTTTTTTATATTATCACCATTCTTACCACTGTCACCATCATCATCACTATAATTACCATTGCCATCTTAGAGTTTTTCATGATTAAGCCACTTTTATCAAAACAAGATTAAATTAGAGTAGAAATATGTTATTGAAGGGCAAGTCTCTCAATATATCTACAACTTGATCTTTTATCTACATCAGGCCCCTTACATGCAAGCGAAGTCCTAAATCTGGCCAAACTACATACCTTAAAGGTGACCGAAGATGGAGGTTTGTACCATGCATACTGTCTATGATGGCAATTTCTTCTCGCCCTTGGGAACCTTCCAGGGTAACTCCACTAATGATGACTTCTTCTCCAGGATGCCAGTCTACAGGGTCTTTTAATGCTAACATGGTGTCATTGGCCTGAGCTGCAGTCCGTAGATGTGTGATGCTCACCTCTGGCCTTAAACCTAAAACAATTCAAGTAATAGAACCAGTAAGAATCTTTCAATAGATAAGCTCTCGGTTCCTGGTTAAGATGGCGGCAGAGTAAAAAGCAGCACTTAACCTCTCCTAACCAAAACATACAGGACTCCTCAAGGGGACATAAAAACAAATCCAGACGAAAGGAAGGACACCACAACAGGGCGCAGTGTGGAAGGCACATGGAATTGGGGCATTTCCATGCTATAATGGGGTGAAACAGCTCTCACTAAATCGCGGGCTGAGCAACCCCACACACACACACACACACACACACACACCACACCACCTACAACTCCAAAGCCAGCTCAAGAGAAATAGAGCAAGTTTGGGGCACCCATTGAGTCACTGACAGCTCCAGGGCCTGTTTTTGAGAGCAGCAAGACTTAGGACCCCAAAAGGCTAAAGAACGCACAAGGACTTTGAGTGCGGACACAGAGCGCAGGCCCGAGCAGAGGTGGACACAGGTGCGTGTGAGTGAAGGCTCTGAAACCCTGAGTGGTGAACCAGTGCAGATGGGTATACTACTGTGGAAGCAACGCCCTGAGACTTGTAAAGGAGCCTCAGGCAGAGGATCAAGCAAGGGGGGTCTATCAGGGGGCTTGACCTTGAGAAAAACCAGACCTGAGTCTGCGTGAGAATAAACCTGAGAAAGGGCTGGGCTAAAAATGGCAACCAAGAATCAGGAAGGCCAAAAGAGAAAGATTAACAACAAGAAGAAGAAATCTTTAACACTCGACAACTTTTACACAGAGAAAATCCAGACAACCTAGCAAACAGAAGAGGAGAACAAACAAGCATCCGGACCCTCCCAAAATAATGAAAACTGGTCACAAGCTCTTGAAGAGTTCAAATATGAGATGACGAAAAAGTTGGAAACGATTTGGCTAGAGAAATGAGAAATAGCTCAAAAGGAAATCAGGCAAGAAAATAACAGTTTAAAAGGCATAATTTTGCAATTGGAAAGTGAGGCTAAGAAATCAAATGAACTGATAAGTAAATTGAACACCAGAAATGACCAGATTGAAAAGGAAAACCAAAAGATCACAGCTGAAAACCAAAAGATTATAGCCAAAAACCAGTCCCTAAAGGCTAGAATTGAGCAATTAGAAGCTAATGATTTCTCAAGAAAACAAGAACAAATAAAACAAAGTCAAAGGACGGATAAAATAGAAGGAAACATGAAATATCTCAATGAGAATGTGATGGACCAAGAAAACCGGTCTAGAAGAGACAATTTGAGAATCATTGGTCTTCCAGAAAACCAGAAATTAATAGAAACTTGGACTCCATATTAAAAGAAATGATTGAGCAAAATTGTCCTGAAGTTCTAAAACAAGAGGGCAATATAGACATTGAAAGGATCCATAGATCACCCTCTACACTAGACCCAGAAAGGGCAACGCCAAGGAATATAATAGCCAAATTCAAGAGTTTTCAAATAAAAGAAAAAATCTTACAAGAAGCCAGAAAGAGACAATTCAAATATCAAGGAGCACCAATCAGGATCACACAGGATCTGGCAGCATCCACTCTAAAAGACCTCAAGGCTTGGAATATGATATTCAGAAAGGCAAGAGAGCTGGGCCTTCAGCCATGGATCAACTACCCATAGAAACTGACTATATACTTCCAGGGGAATGTATGGGCATTCAACAAAATTGAAGATTTCCAAGTATTTGCACAGAAAAGACCAGGACTAAATGGAAAGTTTGATATCCAACTACAAAAATCAAGAGAAACATGAAAAGGTAAATAAGAAACAGAGGGCCTCAGTAAGATCTAATTATCTGTATTCCTATGTGGAGAAATGCTATGTATAATTCTCTGTAGTGAACTCTATTCACTATTATAGTATTCACTATTATAGTAATCAGAAGAATAATTCTCAGGGAGAGGGTGGAATACTAAATGGTCTAAGATGATATGGGGGGTGGGAAAGAGGGGGGGTAAATAGCAGGGGACACCAAGAGAAACTTGAGAGATTGAGAAAAATAGGATATTCTATAACACACAAAGAGGGCATGGGAAGGGGAAGGGACAAATACTATTATAAGAAGGAGAGGAAGAGAGCATTAAGAGGTAATATTTAAACCTTACTCTCAGTGTAATCAACCCAGAGAGGGAAGAGTAGATATATTATCCATTGGGATATAAAACTCTATCTAACCCTACTGAGAAAGTCAGAAGGGATAAACCAAGGGGAGCAGGGGAGTGGGGAGGTCAAAAAAGGGAGGGGAGAAGAAGGGGGAGGGAATTTATTAGGCCTTTAAAAATAAAAAGAGGGGAATAATAAGGGAGGGGGTAGAAAGGGAAGTTAATCAAGGGAGGGGATAATGGATACCTGCTTAAAGCAAATCACTGGTTTAAAAGGAAATAGTTTAAGAAGAAGGGGTAGGAATAGGGGAGGATACGAAAATGTTAGCAAATGCACAACTGATAATTATAACTCTGAATGTGAATGGGATGAACTCACTCTTAAAATGGAAGCAAATAGCAGAGTGGATTAGAAACCAAAATCTTACCATATGTTGTCTACAAGAAACACATATGAGGCGGGTGGACATACACAAGTTTAAGGTTAAGGGCTTGAGCAAAATCTTTTGGGCATCAAATAAGAAAAAGAAGGCAGGAGTGGCAATTGTGATTTCTGACAAAGCCAAAGTAAAAATAGATATGATTAAAAAAGACAGGGAAGGTCATTACATCCTGATTAAAGGCAGTATAAACAATGAGGAAATAACAATGCTCAATATATATGCACCAAGTGGTATAGCATCCAAATTCATAAAGGAGAAACTGGCAGAGCTCAAGAAGGAAATAGATAGTAAAACCATACTAGTGGGAGATCTAAATATTCCTCTTTCAGATCTAGATAAATCAAACCAAAAAATAAATAAGAAAGAGGTAAGAGAGGTGAATGAAGTCCTAGAAAAATTAGATTTAATTGATATGTGGAGAAAAATAAATAGGGGCAAAAAGGAATACACCTTCTTTTCAGCTGCACAAGGTACTTTCACAAAGATTGACCATGTAATAGGGCATAGAAATATTGCAAACAAATGCAAAAGAGCAGAAATATTAAATGTAACCTTCTCTGATCATAATGCAATAAAAATAATAATTAGTAAGGGCACCTGGACAGGCAAATCAAAAACTAATTGGAAATTAAATTATATGATTCTCCAAAACCAGCTAGTCAAAGAAGAAATCATAGAAACAATCAACAAATTCATTGAAGAGAATGACAATGATGAGACATCCTACCAAACTCTGTGGGATATGGCCAAGGCAGTACTCAGGGGGAAATTTATATCCTTGAGTGCATATATTAACAAATTAAGGAGGGCAGAGATTAATGAATTGGGCATGCAACTCAAAAAATTAGAAAGTGAGCAAATTAAAAATCCCCAGATGAAAACTAAATTAGAAATACTAAAAATCAAGGGAGAAATTAATAAAATCAAAAGTAAAAGAACTATATTAAATTAATAAATAAGACTAGAAGCTGGTATTTTGAAAAAAAAGATAAAATAGACAAAGTACTGGTCAATCTAATAAAAAAAGGAAAGAAGAAAACCAAATTGACAGTATGAAAGATGAAAAGGGAGACCTCACCTCTAATGAAGGGGAAATTAAGGCAATCATTAAAAACTATTTTGCCCAATTATATGGCAATAAATATAACAATTTAGGAGGTATGGATGAATATTTACAAAAATATAAATTGCCTAGATTAACAGCAGAAGAAATAGAATACCTAAATAATCCCATATCAGAAAAAGAAATTGAAGAAGCCATCAAAGGACTCCCTAAGAAAAAATTGCCAGGGCCTGATGGATTCACAAGTGAATTCTATCAGACATTCAAAGAGCAACTAATCCCAATACTATACAAATTACTTGATATGATAAGCAAAGAAGGAGTCCTACCAAATTCCTTTTATGACACAAACATGGTACTGATTCCAAAGCCAGGAAGATCAAAAACAGAGAAAGAAAAGTACAGACCATTCTCCTTAATGAACGTAGGTGCAAAAATCTTAAATAGAATACTAGCAAAGAGACTCAAGCAAGTAATTAAGAAGATCATCCATGGGGGCAGCTGGGTAGCTAAGTGGATTGAGAGCCAGGCCTAGAGACAGAAGGTCCTAGGTTCAAATCTGGCCTCAGAAACTTCCCAGCTGTGTGACCCTGGGCAAGTCACTTGACCCCCATTTCCCACCCTTACCAATCTTTCACCTATGAACCAATGGACAGAAGTTAAGGGTAAAAAAAAAAGATCATCCACCATGATCAGGTGGGATTTATACCAGGAATGCAAGGATGGTTCAACATTAGGAAAACCATTCACATAATTGACCATATCAACAGTCTAACAAACAAAAACCACATGATTATCTCAATAGATGCTGAAAAAGCCTTTGACAAAATACAGCATCCATTCTTATTGAAAATACTGGAAAATATAGGAATAGAAGGACCTTTCCTAAAAATAATAAACAGTATATACCTAAAACCATCAACAAGCATCATATGCAATGGGGCTAAATTAGAAGCCTTTCCAATAAGATCAGGAGTGAAACAAGGATGCCCATTATCTCCTCTATTATTTAACATTGTACTAGAAACACTAGCAGTAGCAATTAGAGAAGAAAAAGAAATTGAAGGCAATGAGGAGACTAAGCTATCACTCTTTGCAGATGATATGATGGTATACTTAAAAAATCCTAGAGAATCAACTAAGAAGCTTGTAGAAATAATCAACAACTTTAGCAAAGTTGCAGGATACAAAATAAATGCACATAAATCATCAACATTTCTATACATTTCCAAAACATTAGAGCAGCAAGAGGTAGAGAGAGAAACACCATTTAAAATCACCCTAGACAATATAAAATACTTGGGAATTTATCTACCAAAACAAACACAGCAATTATACGAAAACAACCACAAAACACTTTCCAAACAAATAAAACTGGATCTAAACAACTGGAAAGCCATTGGTTGCTCATGGGTAGGACGAGCTAACATAATAAAAATGAACATTCTACCCAAATTAATTTACCTATTTAGCGCCATAACTATCAAACTACCAAAAAACTTCTTTACTGAATTAGAAAAAACTATAACAAATTTCATTTGGAATAACAAAAGGTCAAGAATATCAAGGGAAATAATGGAAAAAAATGTGAAGGAAGGGGGCCTAGCAGTACCAGATATTAAATTATACTATAAAGCAGCAGTCATCAAAACAATATGGTACTGGGGGGCAGCTGGGTAGTTCAGTGGAGTGAGAGTCAGGCCTAGAGACAGGAGGTCCTAGGTTCAAACCCGGCCTCAGTCACTTCCCAGCTGTGTGACCCTGGGCAAGTCACTTGACCCCCATTGCCTACCCTTACCTATCTTCTACCTATGAGACAATACACCGAAGTACAAGGGTTTAAAAAAAAACAAACAATATGGTACTGGCTAAGAGACAGAAGGGAGGATCAGTGGAATAGACTTGGGGTAAATGACATCAGCAAGACAGTGTATAATAAAC
>NC_058133.1:287913502-287957761 GCF_016433145.1 Gracilinanus agilis
TTAAACTAAAAAGTTTTTGTACAAACAAAAACAATATAGTCAAAATCAGAAGGGAAACAACAAATTGGGAAAAAATCTTTATAACGAAAAACTCTGACAGGGGTCTAATTACTCAAATATACAAGGAGTTAAAGCAATTGTATAAAAAATCAAGCCATTCCCCAGTTGATAAATGGGCAAGAGACATGAATAGGCATTTTTCAGGTAAAGAAATCAAAAGTATCAATAAGCACATGAGAAAGTGTTCTAAATCTCTAATAATTTGAGAAATGCAAATCAAAACAACTCTGAGGTATCACCTCACACCTAGCAGATTGGCTAAAATGAAAGAAGGGGAGAGTAATGAATGTTGGAGGGGATGTGGCAAAACTGGGACATTAATGCATTGCTGGTGGAGTTGTGAATTGATCCAACCATTCTGGCTGGCAATTTGGAACTATGCTCAAAGGGCTGTAAAAAATTGCCTGCCCTTTGATCCAGCCATACCATTGTTGGGTTTGTACCCTAAAGAGATCATAGATAAACAGACTTGTACGAAAATATTTATAGCTGCGCTTTTTGTGGTGGCAAAAAACTTGAAAAGGAGGGTATGTCCTTCAATTGGGGAATGGCTGAACAAATTGTGGTATATGCAGGTGATGGAATACTATTGTGCTCAAAGGAATAATAAACTGGAGGAGTTTCAGGTGAACTGGAAGGACCTCCAGGAACTGATACAGAGTGAGAGGAACAGAGCCAGAAGAACATTGTACACAGAGACTGATATATTATGGTAAAATCGAATGTAATGGACCTCTGTACCAGCAGCAATGCAATGACACAGGACAGCTCTGAGGGATGTATGGAAAGAAATGCTACCCACATTCAGAGAAGGACTGCAGGAGAGGAAACATATAAGAAAAACAACTGCTTGAACGCATGTGTTTGGGTGGACATGATTGGGGAATGTAGACTCGAAACCACCACACCAATGCAACTATCAATAATTTGGAAATAGGTTTTGATCAACAACACATGATAAAACCAGTGGAAATGTGCGTCGGCTATGGGGGGGGGTCCAGGGGGTGAAGGGTAAAGTAGGAGCATGAATATGTAACTATGTTAAAAACGAATATTAATAAATGTTTTTTTAAAAATAAATAAAAATAAATAAATAAATATAAGCTTTCATCATCAAAAAAAAAAAAGAATCTTTCAATAAAATGGTTAATAGGAAGTGGATTCTTTAAATGAGAGTTAAACACATTTCAACCATACAAGTGTTTATTTACCAGTGCTTTTATCTTTTGATCTTTAAGTCGTATTAGCTAGGTAGGTTGGCAAAGATAACACAATCATTGACCTATTTGGTTTCCTTATAAAAAATGAGTCAAAGTACAACATGAATCATATAACTTCAGAAAATATATGTGAAAATTTATTATTAAAATAAAATAAGGATAGAACATTTTTAAATGAGTAAAACCAAGTTCTATCACTATCAAGCTTAATCATAAGTGGGGGTGATTGAGGGGAGAGTAGAACAAAATAACGAGAGAAATAAAAATATGGGTAATGCAAAGTGGGGGAGTGATCATCAACAATGGCTTTGGTTGACTCATGGAAGAGAAAAGATAATGTAATGGGAATATTAATCAAAATAATAGTAGGTCACTTTTTTAGTATGTTAAAGTTTGAAAAGTGCTTTCCCTTTGAGTTTGTCTTAGCTCATTTAAAAAGCAAAACAAAACTAGAGTTAGCATCAAAGGATTATAAATCTAAAGCCAGAAGGACCTTCAGAGAGCAACTATTTCTTCAAATGACAAATGAGGAAACCAATGCCTAAGAAGATTAAATGTCCAAAATGTCCAAAATCAATGAGGTAGTAAGGATCAGAGGTGGGATTTGAATTCATGCCCTCTGACTCCAGAGTCATTGTCCTTTCCATTATATGATTCTGCCTTTGTCTTAAAGTATTGGTTTTGTTACGTAACTACTTTTGTGACTATCATAAATTCCTTGGCCACTCTGAGCTTTTGTTTTCTTCATATGAAAAATGATAGAATTACACTAGAGGTACTCTAAGATCTCTCAATATTCTAAATCCTATGATCCATAAAGATTGCACCAAAATATCCCCAAAGTTCATTTGAGCCCTAAAATTTCATACTGATCCTCTTTACCCCCCTAAGATATGAGAACATTTAAATTCATATTAAACAATATTAAAGTTGTGCCCACAAAGCTGAAAATCGTATGCTTGGCTTTTGATACATTCCATAATCTATTACCATCAAAACTGTTCAGATTTACTTTTTTTTAAATTATTACTCCCCATCATACTTTTTTCAATGATTCACAAAAATGGATCCATTTCAGATTTTATCTCTGCTCTTCACAGTAAGATTCCTAGAAATGAGTGATATTGGAAGTAACACCATATAAAGCACATGTTCATTCCCAAACCATTCTCTTCTTGGTGCATTTCAGTCCTCCTTTGCAATAGATGATAATTTACCTTTTGCCCACAGCAAGTTACTGTCCTCCCTTGTGCATTAAAAAAAGTAATAATACTCAAATCGCTAAGTACAGAGGTTGCTCACAATAAATCATTTTCAAATTATTTCTAACTTTCTTTTTCATTTACTTCGGGGTGGGGAGGGAGGAAAGAGGTGGGTATGCCAACATGGATGCCCTATGTTTAAAAGGTCTCTGGATTTCATTGCTTGGGTTATTGGTATGACTTCTGAAGCTAACGAACAATAATTTAATCTTTTTTTAACACTCCAAGTTTCCTAATTTCAAGGCAGATGCAAATTAACTCATAAATCATCAGAATAAAAATAATTTTAGTTCCATTTTGTTAGATTTTTCTTAACCTTTGGGCACAGTAAAAAATACTTTGCATTATACATACATATATTGGTATTCCATCTTTAAATATCTGCCCAACTTTAGACTTTTGTAAAATTCAAGAAAAAATGCATTTCACCTAAAGCTCTCCATCACTCTCTGCCCACCCTGAATTATTTTTTATACTGTGCTGAACTGTTTGACCAATCAACAAATACAAATGAATTCTTTTTTTTCCAAAATAATTTTTATTGTCAGGATTCTGTACTTTAGTTCTCCTTCTCCTGTACAGTCTTGGTACCCCAGAGTCGACCAGTACACCGGGCAGTGATGAGACCGATCTTTTGTCTAGCTGGGGCATCTCTTCGAATGGTGAATGGTTTTCCAATATGCTGGTGATTACCTCCTCCGAAGGGATGTTCCACAGGATTCATGGCCACACCCGGACAGCAGTTTCTCTTAGCCTTATAATTGTGGTAGGCACAGCCTGCTTTAAGGATAGGTTTATCAATACAACCTCCACCAGCAACACCAACTATAGCTCTGTTTGCAGAGGAGATCACTTTTTTGGAGCCTGAAGGCAGCTTCACTCGTGTTTTCTTAGTTTCTGGATTGAGGGAAATAACTGTGGCATAGTTTCCAGATGCATGGGCAAGCTTACCCTGGTCACCAGGCTTTTCCTCAAGACAGCACACAATAGTTCCTTCAGGCATAGTGCCAACTAGGAGGACATTGCCAATGTTGAGTTGAGCTTTCTTACCACAGTATACAAACTGGCTGGTATGAATGCCTTCAGCTGCAATGAACAACTCTGTCCTCTTTCTAAATCGGTATGGATCCCAGAAAGCTACTTTTGCAAGAGGAGCCCCTCGACCTGGATCATGGATTATGTCCTTTACAATAACCTTAATGTAACCATGCTGCTCTGCAAAGTCTATGGCCTGAAGCTTGGCGGCCCCTTTTTGGTGCTTCACATGAGCTCAGAAGATGGAGCCCACACCCTTCCTCTAACCATGAATCACCTGGCCCATCTTGTGCCGCCTGGCTATGGACTTGCTGGAAAGGGTACAAATGAATTCTTAATACTCACATAGCACTGTGCTACAATCACAGGACTGAACTGAGGAGTATCTTATATTCAACAAAAGCCACACAATTTACACTTCAGTATCTCTTCAAATGGACAGGTGGCAGAGAACAGTGAAAATCACAAAGTTTCGTTTAAACTCATTTTAGCTATTAATTACAAACTCTCCTCTTTATAAGTTGATTAGAGCTTTTATGGAGAAAAAATTATCTCAGTGATCTCATCCACTATCACAAATAAGTAGATTACTCTGAAATCTCTCTCTCTAACACTGACCTCTTCTTGGCTCCAATCCTATATTTCTAACTCTGCTACATATCTCCACCTGAATATTTCACTTTTATTTGAAATTTAACATATTGAAAAAAAGGAATTCTTGATCTTTGTACACAGATTAAATTTCACTCCCATTTAATCATTTCTTCCACTCTACCTTCCTGGAAACACTAATCATTGTCATTTTCTTCCCCATCATCTCTAACATGTCCCAATATTTCTTTCTTCAAAATGTCTACTGGATTCACACAGTCCCCTCCAATCCCACTATCATTTCAAGCTAGATGTCCCTTGGACATCTCAAATTTAACATATCTAAAACAGAGTTCATTAGATTTCTCTCAAAATCCAACCCTCATGGGCAGCTAGGTAGCTCAGTGGATTGAGAGCCAGGCCTAGAGACAGGAGGTCCTAAGTTCAAAGCCGGCCTCAGACACTTCCCAGCTGTGTGACCCTGGGCAAGTCACTTGACCCCCATTTCCCACCCTTACCACTCTTCCACCTATGAGCCAATATACAGAAGTTAAAGGTTAAAAAAAATCCAACCCTCATTCAAACTTCCCTAAATATTTCAAAAACAGCGCCATCTTCAGTCATCCAAGTTTGTAGCCTTGGAATCATCTACATGCCTCATTTTCCTTGACCCTAGTTGCTAAGACTTGTTGAATCTACCTCCACAGCCTCTCTTGTGTCCTTTTCTTTCTCTCTATTCACATAGCCACCTTTACATAGTCATCATCTATTAACTGGACTATTATAAGAGCCTCGTAAATGAGCTCTCTGTTTCCAGGCTCTCTCCTTGCCTATCCATCTTCCACAGAGCTATAAAAGCAATTTCCCTAAGGTCCAAGTCCAAGTCCAAATCCAAGTCCAATGTCACTTGCCTATTCAATAAATTTTAGTAGTTTCATGTTACCTTTAGCATCAAATACAAATTCCTATGTTGGTCACATCAAACATGTTACCACTTGGTTCCAACCTACCATTCCAGTAGATAAAGCATTGAATCTGTAACCAGAAAGACCTCATTTCAAATCAGACCATAAATATTTATTAGCTGTATGACTCTAGACAAGTTACTAAACTGCTATTTGCCTCAGATTCCTCACATAAAAAATGTGGTTAATAATAATATTAATACTAGTAACACTTCCCAGAGTTGTTGTGAAGATCAAACAAGATAATGTGTAAAGATCTTAGCACAGCATCTGGCAACTAGTAAGTGCCAGATACATGTTAACTATTAAATGTTAGCTGTCATTACCCTTTTTTCCCCCTTTGTTCACTCTGCACTCTACACAGTTCAATCAAACTCAACTTATTTTCCATTCTTCACACACAATGTTCCATCAACTATATCTAGGTCTCCATACAGGCTGTCTCTCAGTCAGTCAATAAGCATTTATTAAATTCTGTGAGACAGCTGGAAGGGCATATTGTATAGAGAGACAGGTCTGGAGTCAGGAAAACCTGAGATAAAATCCAGCCTCAAACATTTTCTGGCTGTATGATCCTGGATAAATCACTACTCTATTTGTCTTAGTTTCCTCATATGTAAAATGAGCCGCAGAAGGAAATGACAAACCCCTCCAGTATCTTTGGTGAGAAAATCCTAAATAGGGTCATAAAGAGTCAGATAGGACAGCAAGTCACAAAGAGTCAGACAGGACACATCAGAAAACAACAAGCCCCTTAGACATGCCAGGCACCGATGTCCCAAGAACTGAAGATAAAAATAGAAAATACCTCTGCTTCTAAGGAACTTACATTCTAATTAAGGAAGACCATACATAAAAGAAAGTTCAACTTTAGGGCAAATGAAAAGGTCCAGAAATACTAAAGATATTTTTTGTTTATTTTCAACTTTAATTGGCAAGATATACATGAAGTCATTGCCAACTTACTAAGTTGGGGAAAAAGCAAATTTTGTAACTTTTTCACTAATACTTTATATTTTGGTTGCCTTGCCCAACCTGTGCGCAAATGTACACATAGCACTTAATCTATAAATGCCAATTTCTATACATTAGTTTTTTTTTTTGGCAGTCATCCCATAAACTCTATAAATTCATAGTCCAGTACAGTGGATCCCAAACTTTTTGGCCTACTGCCCCCTTTCCAGAAAAAAAATATTACTTAGCCCCCTGGAAATTAATTTTTTAAAATTTTAATAGCAATTAATAGGAAAGATAAATGCACCTGCGGGCATCACCACCCCACCTGGATCACTGCAGCACCCACCAGGGGGTGGTAGCAACCACTTTGAGAATCACTGGTCCAGTAGCTTCACTCATCTAGTTCCCCAAGCAGTGAATACTGATATAATATTAACCTTAAAATTCTTAATTAATTTTAAACTGTCTCTTAAGCCACACTATTAAAATTTGGGTTGCTTCTTTTAAAATATTTTTTTATTTCTGTATTTGAATGCAGATACACATGAAAATCTAGATTCATTATAATGAAACTATGGCATATGTGCCAAAGTAGGCATGTAGAGCACTATCTGTGGGTTTCCCATACCATTGCCTGCCAGAGTTAGTTACTAGAAAGGCAGAAGGACTCCGATAGACCTGCTCCTTTCCCCTCTCCACCATGCCTGATGACACTTTTTTTTACATCACAGGCCCCTTTCCCAGCAGCCTAATGGGAGCACTTTCTCCCTCCCCTGTGTGGGGCAAAGTACATGCAGCACTTGGTTTGGGTGTTCAGCACTAGGTTTGGGTGGGGCAGGGCACTACACAAAGTCTCTGGGGGGGAGGAGGGGGCAGGGCACAGCACATGGTGTCTAAAAGGTTTACTATCACTAACTTAGATGACACTGGTTAGCTGAAATTCTCTTCTATAGACTCAACACAAACTCTTTCAATAAATAACATGATTGTCCACTCATTTCAAGTTTTTCCCATTGATTCCCTTTGTGTGTGTGTGTGTGTGTGTGTGTGTGTGTGTGTGTGTGTGTGTGTGTGTGNCATTGATTCCGTGTGTGTGTGTGTGTGTGTGTGTGTGTGTGTGTGTGTGTGTGTGTGCATTCTTTTCTCTCTAGACCTGACTGAGGTCATCATGGCATCCTAGATGCTAATTCTAGGGGCCTGCTAAATACAGATGGAGTATTCTTCTATCTCACTGGAGGCAGATGATTGGGTGATGCCCATCACGTCTATGTCTTAAGAGCAATCAAGCAGCCAAGATGGGTTTGGAGTGGCATGAAGTCAGAGAGAGGGCAACAAAAAGACAAGGGAAGGGAAGTTGAAGAACAGACCCTGGGACATTGAGTTTTCCCACCCACCCCAACTATCTTGGATGCTTTCTTGTAAAAAAGAACATTAGCTCCCCAAAGGAATTTTTTTTCTTTTTTTCTCTCTACCCGTTTCCTAGCTTATAGTTGGTACTTAGCAAATACTAACTAATGGACTGAAGTAAGTGAAAGCAAGGATAATTGTCATGAAGATGACAATACTGTAATGGGGAAACAAAACTAAAAGAATCAAATCTCCAATTACTAGATCTATCTTTTTTTTCCAAGGGAATGATGATGAGCTAATATATACCTCATCTCCTCAGCAGAGGAGTGTTAAACTACAAATATGGACTAGAGATGAGGTGCACCTGTATACATACCATAGACAGACATGCTCAAAATGTTTGTGTACCTCCATTTCTTTGTTACAAGACAACTTTCTTGGAGAGAATGCTATTGGAAAAATGGTAAAAGATATTAAAGCATCTTCATCATTAAAATATTTCTTCAAAAAAAGGGGAAAGGCAAAAACTGAATGTACTCCTTTAGCCATTGCAGGAATTCAGCCAGTGTTTTGCAACAAAAAATAGTTTCCTTTTCTCTTCATCCTCTTTAATTCTCAGCTCAAATCTTTATCTATTTGTTGTATATGGACCTATATATGTTCACAGAGAGTTATAAATAATTTATATGCATATAATTTGCTCATATGAATATTCACATATATATCTGTGGTGGGCATATGTTGTCCATCTAATTGTACTTCTTAATCCAGGCAATAATAGTGTTCATATAGTATTTTAATGTTTGCAAAGTGCTTTACCAATAATCTCATTTGGTCTTCCTAACATCCTTGGGAAGTAAGTGCTATTGTTATTTCCATTTTATAGATAATATTAATAATAATATTTATGTAGCATCTTATATGTGTCAGGCAGTTTACAAATATTTTCTCATTTAATTATTTAAAATGAGGAAACTGAAGCTGACTGAGGTTAAGTAATTTGCCTGGAGTCACAGAGCTAATACATATCTGAGACCAGATTTGAACTCCTCTTCCTGACTGTCAAAAACTCTATCCACTGGGTCACCTAGAAACTAACAATAGATATTCTTCATCCACTTAGTTATTTTCACTTGGAGGTGATTGGGTCAAACTGTTAAGTGATTACAGGTTTCTTCCAGGAGGGTGTAGTGTGTTCTATTGCTTGATATAATTGCATGTGAATGACCTCATCATCCATAGAAAATCCCTCCTCAACTTGGAGTTATCTCTCATATGGCCAT
Organism: Gracilinanus agilis; assembly: GCF_016433145.1. Classification (NCBI taxonomy): domain Eukaryota; kingdom Metazoa; phylum Chordata; class Mammalia; order Didelphimorphia; family Didelphidae; genus Gracilinanus; species Gracilinanus agilis. The sequence goes on from NC_058133.1 coordinate 287,922,226, forward strand.
AATGAACAACTTGTAAAAGTATATATCTCCATGGGCATGCTGTTGTTTCAACTGTTCTATCATATGGCCTTGTATAATAATTATTGTAAATATCTCCTAATGATCCCTAACTTCTACCCAAAACAAAGTTTCTCTTTTCATACTAATATTTAGTTAATGTTGTTATTGGACTGCTAGTTGTAGAATTATAGTCAAATAATTATGAACTCTTTTCTCTTCAAAAAATTACGAATCATAGGGTTCCGGGTTAAGATGGCGGCAGAGTAAAAAGCAGCTCTTAACCTCTCCTGACCGAAACACACAAAACTCCTCAAGGGGACATAAAAACAAGTCCAGACGAACGGAGGAACCCCACAACAGGGTGCAGCGTGGAAGGTACGTGGAATCCGGAAATTTCCATGCTATAAAGGGGTGAAACAGCTCTCACTAAATCGTGGGCTGAGCAACCACCCCACCCCCACCCCCTCCACACATACCACCTATAGCGCCGAAGCCAGTTAAAAAGAAATAGAGCAAGTTTGGGGCACCCATCGAGCCATTGGCAGCTACAGGGCCTGTTCCTGAGAGCAGCAAGATTTGGGACCCCAATAAGCCAAAGAACGCACCCGAAATTTGAGCGCGGGAGAGCGCAGGCGCGGCGGAGGCGTGGGTGGAGACAGACACAGCCACGAGCCAAAACTCTGAAACCCTGAGTGGGGAACCAGCGTAGACGAGTATACGACTGTGGAAGCAGCGCCCTGAGACTTGTAAAGAAACCTCCAGCAGAGGATCAAGCAAGGGGGTCCACCAGGGGGCTTGACCTTGGAAAAAACCAGAACTCAGACCTCAGAAGCCAAAAGACCGCGGCGAGGATAAAGCTGAGAAGCTACTGGGCTAATGATGGCTACCCAGACTCAGGAAGTTCAGAAGAGAAAGCTAAACAACAAGAAAAAGAAGTCTTTAACACTCGACAACTTTTACACAGAGAAAATTCAGAAAACCGAGCAAACAGAGGAGGAGAACAAACAACCATCCAGACCCTCCTCAAATAAGGAAAACGAGTCACAAGCTATGGAAGAGGTCAAAACTGAGATTCTGAGGAATATGGAAGAGATCTGGCAAGAAAATAATAGTTTAAAAGGCAGAATCTTGCAATTGGAAAGTGAGGCTCAGAAATCAAATGAACTGATAAGCAAATTGAACACCAGAAATGACCAGATTGAAAAGGAAAACCAAAAGATTATAGCCGAAAACCCGTCCCTAAAGGCTAGAATTGAGCAATTAGAAGCTAATGATCTCTCAAGACAACAAGAAAAAATAAAACAAAGTCAAAAGACTGAAAAAATAGAAGGAAATATGAAATATCTCAATGAGAGAGTGACAGACCAAGAAAACCGGTCTAGAAGAGACAATTTGAGAATAATTGGTCTTCCAGAAAAACCAGAAATTAATAGAAACCTGGACTCCGTACTAAAAGAAATTATTCAGCAAAATTGCCCTGAAGTCCTACAACAAGAGGGCAATATAGACATCGAAAGGATTCATAGAACACCCACCACATTCGACCCAGAGAAGAAATCGGTTAGAAATATTATTGCCAAATTCAAAAGCTTTCAAGCAAAAGAAAAAATCTTACAAGAAGCCAGAAAGAGACAATTCAAATATCAAGGAGCACCAATCAGGATCACACAGGATCTGGCAGCCTCCACGCTAAAAGACCGTAAGGCTTGGAATACAATATTCAGAAAGGCAAGAGAGCTGGGCCTGCAACCACGGATCAACTACCCATCAAAATTGACTATATATTTCCAGGGGAAAGAATGGGCATTCAACAAAATTGAAGAATTCCTAGTATTTGCACAGAAAAGACCAGGGCCAAATGGAAAGTTTGATATCCAACCACAAAAATCGAGAGAAACATGAAAAGGTAAATAAGAAACAGAGGGGAACGAAAGAAAACTTATAATTTTTAAATTTGCCTTTCTAAGGGCCTCAGTAACATCTAATTATATGTATTCCTATGTAGAGAAATGTTATGTATAATTCTCTGTAGTGAACTCTATTCACTATTATAGTATCCACTATTATAGTAATCAGAAGAATAATTCACAGGGTGAGGGTGGAACACTAAATAATCTAAGATGACATGGGGGATGGGAAAGAGGGGGTGAATAGCAGGGGACACCAAGAGAAACTTGAGTGAATAAGAAAAATAGGATATTCTATTACACACAAAGAGGGTATGGGAAGGAGAGGGGACAAATACTATTATAAGTAGGAGAGGAAGAGAGTATTAAGAGGTGATAATCAAACCTTACTCTCAGTGTAATCAACCCGGAGAGGGAAGAGTAGCTATACTATCCATCGGGACATAAAACTCTTATCTAACCCTTCTGAGAAAGTCAGAGGGGATAAATCAAGGGAAACAGGGGAGTGGGGAGGTCAAAAAAAGGGAGGGGTGAAGAAGGGGGAGGGAATTCATGAGGCTGTTAAAAACAAAAAGGGGGGGAAATAAGGGAGGGGGTAGGAAGGGAAGTCAGTCAAGGGAGGGGATAAGGGATAGGGTCTTAATAGCAAACCACTGGTTTTAAAGGATATAGTTTAAGGAAAAGGGGTAGGAATAGGGGAGGAAACGAAAATGTTGGCAAATGCACAACTGATGATTATAACTCTGAATGTGAATGGGATGAACTCGCTCATAAAATGGAAGCAAATAGCAGAGTGGATTAGAAACCGAAATCTTACCATATGTTGTCTATAAGAAACACATATGAGGCGGGTGGACATACACAAGTTTAAGGTTCAGGGCTTGAGGAAAACCTTTTGGGCATCAAATGAGAAAAAGAAGGCAGGAGTGGCTATTATGATTTCTGACAAAGCAAAGTAAAAATAGATATGATTAAAAAAGACAGGGAAGGTCATTACATCTTGATTAAAGGCAGTATAAACAATGAGGAAATAACACTGCTCAATATATATGCACCAAGTGGCATAGCATCCAAATTCATAAAGGAGAAAATGGCAGAGCTCAAGAAGGAAATAGATAGTAAAACCATACTAGTGGGAGATCTAAATATTCCTCTTTCAGATCTAGATAAATCAAATCAAAAAATAAATAAGAAAGAGGTAAGAGAGGTGAATGAAGTCCTAGAAAAATTAGATTTAATTGATATGTGGAGAAAAATAAATAGGGACAAAAAGGAATACACCTTCTTTTCAGCTGCACATGGCACATTCACAAAGATTGACCATGTTATAGGGCATAGAATCATTGCAAACAAATGCAAAAGAGCAGAAATAATAAATGTAACCTTCTCAGATCATAATGCAATAAAAATAATAATTAGTAAGGGCACCTGGACAGGAAAATCAAAAACTAATTGGAAATTAAATAATATGATTCTCCAAAACCAATTTGTCAAAGAAGGAATCATAGAAACAATCAATAATTTCATTGAAGAAAATGACAAAAGAAAATGACAAAAGAAAAATCCTACCAAACTCTGTGGGATGCGGCCAAGGCAGTATTCAGGGGAAATTTATATCCTTGAGTGCATATATTAACAAATTAAGGAGGGCAGAGATTAATGAATTGGGCATGCAACTCAAAAAATTAGAAAGCGAGCAAATTAAAAATCCCCAGAAGGAAACTAAATTAGAAATACTAAAAATCAAGGGAGAAATTAATAAAATCGAAAGTAAAAGAACTATTGAATTAATAAATAAGACTAGAAGCTAGTACTTTGAAAAAATAGATAAAATAGATAAAGTACTAGTCAATCTAATAAAAAAAAAGAAAGAAGAAAACCAAATTGACAGTATCAAAGATGAAAAGGGACACCTCACCTCAAATGAAGAGGAAAATAAGGCAATCATTAAAAACTATTTTGCCCAATTATATGGCAATAAAGATAACAATTTAGGAGATATGGATGAATATTTACAAAAATATAAACTTTCTAGATTAACAGCAGAAGAAATAGAATACCTAAATAATCCCATATCAGAAAAAGAAATTGAACAAGCCATCAAAGAACTCCCTAAGAAAAAATTGCCAGGGCCTGATGGATTCACAAGTGAATTCTATCAGACATTCAAAGAGCACCTAATCCCAATACTATACAAGGTAAATTCAGAATGGGTGAATGATTTGAATATAAAGAGGGAAACTATAAATAAGTTAAGTGAACACAGAATAGTATACTTGTCAGATCTCTGGGAAAGGAAAGATTTTAAAACCAAGCAAGAGTTAGAGAAAATTACAAAATGTAAATTAAATGGTTTTGATTATATTAAGCTAAAAAGCTTTTGTACAAACAAAAACAATGTAGTCAAAATCAGAAGGGAAACAACAAATTTGGAAAAAAATCTTTATAACGAAAAACTCTGACAGGGGTCTAATTACTCAAATATACAAGGAGTTAAAGCAATTGTATAAAAAATCAAGCCATTCCCCAATTGATAAATGGGCAAGAGACATGAATAGGCATTTTTCAGGTAAAGAAATCAAAAGTATCAATAAGCACATGAGAAAGTGTTCTAAATCTCTAATAATTTGAGAAATGCAAATCAAAACAACTCTGAGGTATCACCTCACACCTAGCAGATTGGTTAAAATGAAAGAAGGGGAGAGTAATGAATGTTGGAGGGGATGTGGCAAAACTGGGATATTAATGCATTGCTGGTGGAGTTGTGAATTGATCCAACCATTCTGGCTGGCAATTTGGAACTATGCTCAAAGGGCTGTAAAAAAATGCCTGTCCTTTGATCCAGCCATACCATTGTTGGGTTTGTACCCCAAAGAAATCATAGATAAACAGACTTGTACGAAAATATTTATAGCTGCGCTTTTTGTGGTGGCAAAAAACTTGAAAAGGAGGGTATGTCCTTCAATTGGGGAATGGCTGAACAAATTGTGGTATATGCGGGTGATGGAATACTATTGTGCTCAAAGGAATAATAAACTGGAGGAGTTCCAAGTGAACTGGAGAGACCTCCAGGAACTGATGCAGAGCGAAAGGAGCAGAGCCAGAAGAACATTGTACACAGAGACTGACATACTGTGGTAAAATCGAATGTAATGGACTTCTGTACCAGCAACAATGTAATGACCCAGGACAGCTCTGAGGGATTTATGGTAAAGAACGCTACCTACATTCAGAGGAAGAACTGCAGGAGAGGAAACATATAAGAAAAGCAACTGCTTGAACACATGGGTCAGAGTGGATGTGATTGGGGATGTGGACTCAAAACTACCACACCAATGCAACCACCAACAATTTGGAAATAGGTCTTGATCAAGGACACATGACAAAACCAGTGGAAATGTGCGTCGGCCATGGGTGGGGGGAGAGCGGGGGGTGAAGGGGAAAGTAGGAGCATGAATCATGTAACCATGTTAAAAATGATTATTAATAAATGTTAAAAAATTATGAATCAGTCAGAGGGCGATGGGAAAACATACATTGGGTGTGAGTAGGATCAGGGAACTATATAGAAATGAACTAAGGCTGTCAGCAAAGAAATATATAACAATAATTTTGGTGATTCACAGAACAAAAGCAAAGGAAAGCTGGTCAACAATGTACTTCATCTGTGTCCTCAAAATGTCACAAGAAAATAAGAAAGGCCTCCCAGTTTACTGGATGAACACTAAATGATAAATCTATTGGAATATTTAGATTCCAAGTCACTCAGCTTGGGTAGGACTTAAAAGAGTTGCAATCTGCATCATGGGAGGGGACATCCATTTAATTTTTTTTAAGATCATAGATCCATTTGAGTTTTCTTCTAGGAAATTAGACAAAACATATACACTTTACTTAATATTCAATGATATCCTATGTGTATTTCCTTTTATGGAGGAAACCTCAAAGGTGTCATAACAAGTAGAAAACTGGGCCTGAAGTCTACTAGACTTGAGTTCAAATTCAGCCTCAGAAACTTACTAGCTGTGTGAGCCTGGGTAAGTTACTTAACCCTTTTTACCTCAGTTCCCCCATCTGTAAAATGAGCTGGAGAAGGAAATGGTAATTTACTCCAGTATTTTTGCCAGGAAAACCCTGTGTGAGGTCACAAAGAATCAGATGTTACTGAAAATGACTAAAAAAATTGCATAATCCTCAAAATATAAGCTACAAAGTAATCCATCTTTCATCCTATCCAATTCTCTAAAAGTATAGGCATTGCCATCCTGGGAGACTCACTTCCTTTCTGAGCCACAAAACAATAAAACACATGAAAAGGCTATTTAAAACACTCAATTGTTTATGAATATTCTTTAAAGAAAGAAAGCTGTGTTCCTAACTAGCAATTTAATACACCGCTTAACCACTTTAAGTTTTCCAAGTTGGCCTGTTAGTCAGCAAACTGTTCATTAACTCCTCCTAATGACTTCTGGTCATAATTGTATTTCCTACAAATTATTGTTCAAGCATATCGGTGTCATCCATTCATAATTGCCCATGCCCCAAGAACCAATTCTACTGAATGGGAGCAGGGAGAAAGAAAGCAGCATTGTAGAGCAACAACTTTTTAAATTGCTTCAACATTTTCTGAGCAGAGCGGGCATCTGCCCACATTCAGCCTTCAAACTCAATCTGCCTTTAACCTCAACCAATCTGATTTGGAGTCATGCAAAGCCAATAACCTTTGATGCAGGGGAATAACTATTGTGGTCTTCAAAAAAGTCTGGCAAAACAAAAAATAATAATAATGTATGCATGAAAACTTTTTAAAAGTATTTGTCATAATAGAAGACACTGGGAAAAAATACCAAGAGATCTGGAAATTATTATTTTTCTGTCATGTACTTTTAATCAGCTTCTTATTTTCCAAAGCTAAATGATTCAGAAAACAAAGCTCTGGAAGACTAAGGAAGACTAAGATACTTACTATATGTGTAATCCTGGGCAAGTCAGTTCACCTGTTTGCCTCAGTTTCCTCATCTATAAATAAGGACATAATAATAGCTCCTACTTTCAAGTGTTGTAAGAATGAAATTAGATGATAATATTTACCAAATTTTAAAGTGGTATATAATTGCTATTATTTTTGTTTATGGAATTGATCTCATCCATAAAGTGAGCAATGTTTTTTATCATATGTACCAGTGTTTAAGGTATTTGGGGCTGGGGGTTGGGAAAGTGTTTAATGTGATGAAAAAGGTACCATTTATTTTGTCAATTGCCATAGTCAATAACTTAAGATATCAGGGAAGTCACTTGATTATAGCAACCTTTAAATAAAAGAAAAACATAACAAGACAATATAGTACAGTAAGAAGACCATGTGGACCTGAATTTCAGCCACAAACTCTTTATTAACTCTGTGCTCTTGAGTAAGTCACTTAACGTGTAGAGTTCTCCACATCTATGAAATGGATATAGTTATAACAGTCCCCATAAGCTTCATGGGGCTGTTGTAAGGGGGGGGGCAACATTTAAAAAATCATTGTATATGGTAAAAATGTTAATAAATATTATCATTATGTCTATTAAATTTAAAAGGTAAAAATGGAGAAGTAAATCAACAAGCATTGAGTACTTATTATGTCAGGCACTGAGGTAAGCACTGAAGATACAAAGAAATGAAAACAGTCCTTGTTCTCAGAGTCATTAATGAGAGAAAAGTGTTAATGGGGAGAAAATATAAAAAAATCATAACATAATAAATGAAGAATGGATGGAAATTATCCATAAAAAGGTGGAAATGATAGTTTAAGAGACTAGGAAAGACATCATGGAAAAAGCAGTACTTGAGCAGAGTCTTATAGGAATCCAAAGATTCCAGGTGTCAAGGATGGGAGGTACAGCAGTCCAGGTATGGAGAACAGCTGAGAAAAAGGCACAAAGATAGGAGAAGTAATGTGTGTGTAGAAAATCAAGTATACTAGATAAGTAGAGGAGAGTAGAATTTAAAATGACTGGAAAGTAAGAAAAGGCCAAGTTCTGAAGAGCTTTAAATGTCAAACAAAAGAATAGATATATACATTGGGGAATTGATGAACAAATTAAGGTATAGAAATGTGATAAAATATTATTATGCTGGGGCAGCTGGGTAGCTCAGTGGAGTGAGAGTCAGGCCTAGAGACAGGAGGTCCTAGGTTCAAACCCGGCCTCAGCCACTTCCCAGCTGTGTGACCCTGGGCAAGTCACTTGACCCCCATTGCCCACCCTTACCAATCTTCCACCTATGAGACAATACACCGAAGTACAAGGGTTTAAAAAAAATTAAAAAAAATATTGAAAAAAAATATTATTATGCTGATATCTTATCAGTGTAATGACCAACCATGATTCCAGGAGACTAATGATAAAATATGTTACCCACCTTCTAGTAGAAGGGTAAAGGACTCCAAATGCAGAGTGAGACAGTTTTGTGGGATATGATCAATGTGTAAATTTGTTTTGACTATACATGTTTATAGTTGGTTTTATTTTTCTTATATTCTCAAATGTAGAGAAAAATGAGTTAGGAAGGTGAGAAGATGAATTTTAGCTGATTAAAATAAACTATTTTTACATATGGCTTATTTGCTTTTATATTATTTGCATATTTATTACACAGAATAACTCAGAATTAATCTTTAATATGAACCTGTCTTATGGAGCCTCTTCCCCATATCAAACAGAAAGATCAAATCCATCTTGATCATTATTCATGGTATTATTATTAACATGGAAGGGAACTAGTCATGATTTTATTGGTAAAGGAAACTCCCCAGAGTTGCTTAGAGCAGTAAGAGATTCATTGACTTATCCAAGGTCACAAAGGTAGATAGCTAGCTAGCATAGATAGATAGATAGATAGATAGATAGATAGATAGATAGATAGATAGATAGATAGATAGATAGACAGACAAACAAATGGACAGATAGAGATAGAGATCTAAACCCACACAGAGATAGAGCACTACCTTTGGTCTGTAATATATGTATTTGTGCATGCATTAAAGCTCAATACAAAATTATTCATTGATTAACTTAGCTTTCAGCAAAGAGGTACAGTTAATATCAATCTTTTGGATAACAGGAAAAGGATTTTCTCATTAAGCACACTGACAGGAGGGTCACTCGCATATTTCAAATTCTTAGTGACTAGTACTCCTTACTGGCCATGAATGGCCTTACTGAAAGGATACCAACTTTGAACATTTCTATCTATTCTTTTCTTTTTCTTTTTTTTTTAAAACCCTTAATTTCTGTGTATTGGCTCCTTGATGGAAGAGTGATAAGGGTGGGCAATGGGGGTCAAGTGACTTGCCCAGGGTCACACAGCTGGGAAGCGTCTGAGGCCAAATTTGAACCTAGGACCTCCTGTCTCTATGCCTGACTCTCAATCCACTGAGCTACCTAGCTGCCCCTCTATCTATTCTTAACAAGATTAAGTATTCACTCTTCTCCCTTGGCCAATGTTGACATTCCCTGGGACTTGAGTTTTAGACAGATTATTCAAGGGCATAATTTTTTTTCCAGCAATGTTCCATTCTGAGCACTGCTGGCAACCTCAATAAGACAGACCAAGGGTCTCCCTATCCCAAGAACTCATGGCTGCTGGCAGCCCAAAGTACAATAAAGTTATTTTATCCAAGAAGGGTTTTGTGCACATGGGATGTGTGTTACTAAAAAGAGAACTTGGAACTCAGAGAGTTAGACTGACGTCCAAACTTTTTAGTGTATATATTTTTGAAGAACGAGTACCATCTTGCATTTTCTTTTAACAGTTCTTACACTGTACTACATATATATGGATACCGTATAACTGTTAGTAGATAATAATTATGATGTTGGCTTAATAAAAATATTCTACTTCTGAAGACCTAAATGTGACATTAGGAACAGTTAAAGCAAGAACATAAGATGATCAGATAAACCAAAGATAGCGTAGGGAATTTTAAATGTATCATTTTTTTGTACTGCTGAGAGCCACTAGCTATGATACCTACTACCTGGATGGGAGCAAAACCCTGGCAAGGCAAATCCTGTATGTGCTCAGTGTTATCTGCATGCAGCTGTGAGCCTTTTGCATCATTGCCAGTTAATCTCTGGTGCTACCGAGTGAAACAGGGAATGTGCGCCTGCAGGAAGGAGAATGCAGGCTGGAGCAATCATTTAAATGCTCAGATCAGCTGGCTACATCCACAACTGATCAGTGTAAATTTCCAGCACCCGTGATGAAAGGGAATTAGGCACAGAACTCTGCTCCCATTGCTGAGAATTGGAATCCTCATTTCCCTTGGCATTGGGGCTCCGGCCAAGGCTAAGAAAACTCATTTGGACATTGTAACAATCCCTGCTTTCTTTCAAAGACGTTGGTCCAAAATCCCGTGAGCCTTTTCTAGATGTACAGAAAGAAAATTTAACTGGCTCTCTCTCCCCTCCTCGCTACAATCAGGCTTTATTTTCACCTCTTCGCTACAAAACAGGTTGCCAGAAAGAATCAAAGTAGAAAGGTCAAAATACCCAGGAAATAGTCTTATCAGGATGCAACTAGAACCATATGGAACATCTGTTCCTGGTTCGTATGAGAACTTCAGACCACATCGACAGACCTGGAAGATTATCCACATTTTGGAAATACAGTGTTCATACAAAGGGGCTCTCAACTTTTTGTTTAAAAAATCACTTCGGCTACTCACTATCACAATAAAATTTCATGGAGTGTTTGACTAGATACATCAGTGTCACTTTGTGTGTTTTTATTCATGTAGTTTCAAATTGGCATAAGGCAATAAGCTTTAAAATTTTATTATGGGCCTTGATTTTTGCACTAGCCTGTAACTACCTAGGGAACTCTTGAGATTCATAAGTGGTATGCTGATAGCTCTGTGACTCTGGGCAAGTCATTTAACTCCCATTGCCTAGCTTTTCTCTCTCTTCTGCCTTGGAACCAATACATAGTATCGATTCTAAGACAGGTGAGGATTTTTTTAAAAAGTACAGATTTAAACACTGATGCAATTTCTGTCCTGGTTCTTACTCTTTGAATTAAGCCTACTTTATCTCATTTTCTTTTTTGACAGCATTGCAAAGATGAAAGAATGGATGGATGGATGGATGGTTGGATGTGTGCATGAATGAATGCATGGATGGATAGATGAACCGATGGATGGATGGATAGATGCATGCATACATGCATTTTAAGCACACTATGTACCACTGTACCATTAAATTCATAAGTGAAACAGTTTCTGAGATTTGGTGATGATGGCTATACTCTACATTCCAGTCACTGAAAGTATCCATTCCTTTCTCTAGAAGTAAAACTGAAATGATGTTATTAAGCCAGCATTATTATCATTTCTGTCATTTTTGTTATCATCCCTTATCATATACCTTAACTGAAGTTACAAACTCCATTTGGGGAGACTCCTTTCCTAGAGAGAAGAAACTTTTGTGTTTCTTGTGGTTGCTTACAATCTGTGTTAAGGATTCATGGTTTCATTTAGAACATAGTTACTTATACAGCGCCATGAACCTGAATATCAAAATGGTAACTTTCATTTTTCTTCTAACTTCTATAAAAGCTTTCATACCTTTCTGCCTCCCTCCCATGTCTAAGATAACAGTAGTTTCTGGCAAGGTCATTCTTAGGATATTTCATAATATCCAGGCTAAGCAGATTGCCTACCCAAAAATAACTGTTAGCTCTCCATGTCACTGACTGTATGTAATCTTTAGATTAATTATGAGAAGCAACCCCTCCTAGGTTTTTAAATGCCAATGAGAGTGATTTAAGTCTAAGGCTATTGAGAATGTAGCAAGGCCCAGTTTCATCAACAACCAAACAGAGCTTTCAAAAAGGCTGTCTATAAGCTAGGAACCTGATAATTAACTTGTAGAAAAGGCTGTCAAAAGCCTGAGGCATGAGGCCAATCACCCCTGACCAATTAGCATTCAAATGTTCAAGAATATTTGAAGAGTTGAGACCTTATTTATGAGAACTGAGATAAAAAACGAATCCATTTTATATATATAGTTATATGTGTGCATGTATGTATATATGGCTGGATAGCTTCTACCTAAGTATAATGTGTATGTATGTATATATCCATCCAACTTCAATCGCATTGCTGCCAAAAATTCATCTCATGAGCGAGACATGTATACTAGCACTCTGGTACATTTACAGAAGACTGCTACAAGACCACAAAAACTCTTACAGCCTAAAGTAATTTTTCCTTCATTTAGAATTGCCAAAGGCATTTGTGGGCAACTGTGTTATTCCCAGCAGTCCAGATCAGCAATCTGGCTGGCTAAAATTCCTCTCTGTTGGTCAGCTAAGTGATACAGTGGATAGAGTGCTAGGCAAGAAGTCAGGAAGACTCATCTTAGGTTCAAATTTGGTTTCAGATACTTACTGGTTGTATAAACCTGGACAAACTACTTCACCCTGTTTACCTCACTTTCCTCATCTGTCAAATAAGCTGCAGAAGGAAATGGCAAAGCACTTCAATATATTTGCCAAGAAAACCCCAACTAGGTGGTGTGAGTGAAACAACTCAACAACAACAATATATGAGAGTTACATATTGGATTGTGTCCTCTCCTTTTAGTAGTTATGTGGTAATGTAGCCATTTTTTAGAGATCACTACCTGCTAAAAATTGGGGAGTAAAGCAGTAGAACTTATCAACTCTCCAAACTCTGGAATTAGCCCCTTAAATTTTGAGCAAAGGGATCTTCACAAGTTGCCTAACTAACCAGCACCACTCCCACCACTGCCATACAGATATATACTACCAAATCCAGTCATGACTACATAACAGTGATTACAAAAGAGAAAGATATGAATCTCATATTTTATAATATCCAAGGGAAAATTATGAAAGGAATCAAAAAGCAAGACGTGGCTCAATGAAACAAAAAGGGAAGATATGGAAGAGAAGCTTAAGAGAAGGAAGCAGAAATTTCAGATACAATAGAAATATCAGCCAGGGAAATAAGTAGAAGGAGGAAGTTTAAAAGTAAGAGGTAAAATCCAGTCATACCACTGCCAGGTTTGTACCTCAAAGAGATATTAAGGAAAAAGACTTGTTCAAAAATATAGCTGCACTCTTTGTGGTGGAAAAATAATTGGAAAATGAAGGGATGTCCATGAAATGGGAAATGACTGAACAAATTGTGTTTTCTGATGATGATGGAATATGAATGTGCTGAAGGGAATAATGAACTGGAGGAATTCCATGTGAACTGGAAAGACCTCCAGGAATTGATGCAGAGCAAAAGGAGAAGAACCAAGAGAATGTTGTACACAGAGACTGATATACTGTGGTAAAATTGAATGTAATGGACTTCTCTACTAGCAGCAATGCAGTGATCCAGGATAATCCAGAGGAATTTATGAGAAAGAATGTTGTCCGCATCCAGAGAAAGAACTGTGAGAACAGAAATGCAGAAGAAAAACATATGATCGATCTCTTAGTTCAATGGGGATATGATTGGGATTTTGATGTTAGAAGATCACTCTACTGCAAATATGAATAACATGGAAAAAGGTTTTGAAAATGATATATATCTAACCCAGTGGAATTGCTTGTCAGCTCTAGGAGGGGAGAAGGAAGAAGGGGCGGGAAAAATCATGACTGATGTAAACATGAAAATATTCTAAATTTTAAAAAAAGTAAGAGGTAAGAAGAGACAGCTAGGTGGCTTAGTGGATTAAAAACCAGGCCTGGGTTCAAATGTGCCCTCAGACATGTCTTAGCTGTGTTACCCTGAGTAAGTCACTTAACTCTCATTTCCTGACCCTAACCACTCTATTGCCTTGAAATCAATACACAGTATTGACTCTAGGAAGAAAGGAGTTTTAATTAAATGGAAGAAAAAGAGGAAAAGACCATTAGTTGACATTGAGGGGAATGTTAAATTGGTGGGGAAGTAGGAAAACCTTAGATTAGATTAGTATAGTATAGGCTGTTCTTTTCTACAGATGTGCATTATTTTATGCAAAATATATTCCTAAAATCCTAAGTGCCAAATGAACTTTTGTAAATTGAATCATATTTTAGAGACAATGGGAGACTTGCTATTTAAAGGAAAGCCACAGTAAATCTTTTCATAAAGCAAAAAGTCACTCCCTCATTTCTTGTTTATCCTTTCCCTCATGGCCAGGAGAGATGCCACATCCCTTCTGACCCTCTAAGTCCAATGACCTTGCCTGGGGCACCTCCCCCTTGCTGCCATATCTCATCATTTCTGCATGCACACTTCCTGCCTCACTCCCCACTGGCAGCCAAAACCTTCCCAGGCTGAACAGGGGAGGAGAGCCAACTGGAAAGGGGACCTACAAATCTTTTGTGTAAATCTAGTTTGGGATTGTTTTTTCCTAAGGTACCCAGCAATGACTATATTTTGATTTTCACATGAATTAATAATTTGCATGTGACAAAACAGTAGACATTGCTTCATAGGTGTCTTATCAAAAGCAATGCCATTCTTCTGATTAATTATGCTAAGGTTTTGGTTTTTCTTTTCTCTAAAAGCAAGTGATAGCAGGTGGTCTCAAAGGGCTTTCCCTCTGGCAAAGGGGCAAGAAAAGAGTAAAGTTTAAAAAAATCACTGGCTTAAAGGTTGAAGTAAAATATGAATATCTTGCAGTAATTTTGGAGTACTTCAATCTAAATCAGTGAAAAGTCTAGATTGCAGGACTTTATAAATGTAGTGTAAATCATTCCAAATATATGTGTGAATGGTAAATGCAAAAAAAGTTCCTAAAATGGAGTTCTCAATGAATTTGTTTTAATAGATAAGATTGTTTTTTAATTATCAACATTAATTTTCATATTAGGAATAAACCTGCTAAAGTTTTAAAAATAATTTTGTAAAATTTAGATTTAAACAACCTACTTAAAAACTATTTACATATAAAATTGCTGATAAAGTACTTCATAATAAAAATAATTAATATTTTGTTCATATTGAATTATTAATAATAATGTTATTGAAATATAAATATTTTTATTTTTTATTTCTATTATGTTCTCAATCAACAGCCCAACATATAATCAATATTTCAAGTAAGTTGTTTAAAGATAATTTATAGCAAATAATTTTTTAATGTATATTATACAGTGTCTTAAAAGTCTTAATACATTTTAGGGTATTAAAGCTGTGGGAGATAGGGTGGGGCAGGGAGTGTAAAAATGTTTTCAATGTGCTTTCCACAAAGTAACCCAATAAGGTACATATGGAATCTTTATTGTTCTGTATCTCACAGCTACTAAATGTCAGAACTGGTACCCAAATGTCAGAACTGGTACTCAAGCTCGCGTCTTCTGGCTCCAACACTAGGGAGAGTTCTTGCTATTATACCATTATGCCTCTCATACCCAATGCAAAGGTAAACTTTGTCCCAGTTTGGATCTAATGACAACAAACTCTAAATTATTAATATCCAAATATAATGTTTTCCTGTGATACTTAGAAAAGTTTGAATGCCTTCAGGATTTTGTGTTTATTTTTGTAAAAATATCATCAGACCAAAGAAAAATATTCCTTCTTGCATATTTTTTTGAGATGGAGGGAAGAAGTAACAACTAAATTCTAGGGGAAAGAGTTCTTAATCAAGGAAAATTAGTTAGAAGGAATAAGAATTTTGACAACCAAGAACATCATTGGGTGGATGTTCAATTAGAAATATATAAATATTTGTATAAAGAGAAATATTTTATGTACATATATAAAGCAAATATTTAACTATAAACTTATTTGTTGAGTTTAAAATACATATATATTTAACTATACTCTTAGATCTTTATTTTAATATCGTACCTTTGTGTATTATTCAACTCCAGCCTCCTGGTAGCCAAAGGCACAAGAAATTTCAGTCTCACAAACTGAATACATTCTATAGTAAATAATAAGTTGTGAATTTATGCCTCTAGGTTTCAATAACCTTGGGAAGAGTGGATGAACACAACTTATGAATTTGAAACATCCCAGAAATCCTGTCATGGAGGGATGGTAGCTACAGCCCTAAGCTGGGAGGTTAGGGAGATGAGGTCCTCCCCAAAGCCTACAGTTCTGCTATGGTTCACCTGAAGAGCCTCAGGACCAGAACATGAAGGAGGGATCATGGTCTTGAAGAAATGGGTGGATATGCAATAAAAACCCGAGGAGATACTCTGAAGGGAGAAGAACAGAAACGGGTAATTATTTTCTTGGTTTATAAGGCACTTCATGGATCTGTGAAGGTGATGCCTAGTAAGAAGAGATCAGAGCCCTAAAATTAAATTAGGAGGATACGGAGAAATATCATCCTGGGTCAAATGGGAGACTTCAAAAAAAATATCCTGGAAAGAGAACAGTTTGGAAAAAGTAAGAGATGCCTTTGCAGAATTCATTGTATACCTCAGAAACTTTCTCCACATTATAGAAATAAGAGCTATATTTAACATAATAAAAAGCACATAATGTACAAATGTTTTCTTATTATATATTTCTAAGGATAAGGCCCAGACCTATGATTTAATTGATATAGGAACCTCCCAGATGAGGAAATTCCCACTATCAAAGTAGATCAACTCCTTCTCTACAGCTTATAGTCTAGAAAAATGTCTAGTGCAAAGATGTAAAATATGGGCCCCACAGATATGGTGACAACTTGCAACACTCACTCTCAAATGTCTCCCAACCAGATTAAATGTAATCAGGAAATATTTAATAAAAATACAATAAAACGGAGATAATAAATCATTTAAAAAATAAATCAATAGGCAGCCTTCAAGGACCTTTATTTTTGGATTAGTGGATTTTCTGTTTGACACCAATGATCCAAAGCCCTTGGAAGTTCAGTGACTTACTCAAGGTCATATAGCCAGTATGCATTAGAGCAGTGATTCCCAAAGTGGGTGCTACCACCCCTTGGTGGGTGCTGCAGCAATCCAGGAAGACAGTGATGGCCACAGGTGAATTTATCTTTCCTATTAATTGCAATTTAAATTAAAAAAAATAATTTCCAGGGGGCTAAATAATATTTTTTTTCTAGAAAGGGGGTGGTAGGTCAAAAAAAGTTTGGGAACCACTGCATTAGAGGAAGGACTTCTACTCAGCTCTTCTTGGCTCTAAGATCAACTACCTATCCACTTCACCCGGCTGTCTCTCTTTTTACCATAGCATTATTTCATCTATTGCAACCTGATAAGACTACTACTAGATATGGAATTTGAATCTATACCTTCATTCCAAAGTGAGTGAAATATGCATCCCACCACTGAGGGTAAGATGAAAGGGGAGAGTATTATCTGTAAGAACTGTTTCCTTATAAGTAGCATGTGATTTGAATACAAGATCCCAATCATTTTTATAGACAATCCTAGCAGCTCCGGATAAAATTAGCCCCTCAGCCATCTGTCATGTGTACTTTTTCCTCATCGTTTTATTTCTTCTGTACTTCTGGTACTCAAAATTACTATGTTAGCTTTGCTTTCAGTCCATTCCTATCCCTTTTCACAAAAAAAACTTTGAATCTATACTTGATTCCTCTCTCTTAATTTTCTGAAAAGGACAAAGACAGGAATCCAGACAAGGCCAGGAAGATCATTTTCTCCTAAGAAACTGTCATGCAACTTTCTCAGGGAGGCAGTGGGAATGGAACAGGAGACATTGATAAATTTCCCTTCTGAACAATCAATAAAACTCCCTCCATCCTGCTCAGACTCCCACTGTGGAAGCAAGAACCATAATTACATTGTCAAAAATTCAAGTTGCCCCAGCTGATGGCAACCCCTTTTAAAAATGACGTGTGAATGGCAGTCACTTTATGGGTGGTGCACCCTGATTGGCAGTCAGGTTGGCTAAAGCCAAAGGCAACTGTGAAATTTCCCCATTGACTCCAGCCACCCAAGCACCAAACTGCCATTCATATGGAACTCCAGGACTTTTTAGTCATATTAACATATCACTTTGAGAAGTTGACAGAACTTACTAAACAATCTGAACTCAACCAGAGCTGTAGAACATTCCTTTTCCCAATATTTACTAAGTCAGAAAGAGGAGAAGAAATGGAATGGGGGGGTACGCCAAAGAGAGGGAAAAGAGGGAGAAAAGGACAATAGGAAGAGACAGAGGCAAAGAGCCAGGGGGGAGGGGGAAGAGAAGGTGAGACCTAGAGAAAGAATGTGGAAAGAAAAAGATAGGAAGAGGGAGTGGAGAGAGAAAGAAAGGGACAAGGAAGAGATGTAAGGAAATGGAAAGAGTAAGAAGAGATAGGAAAAGAAAAGGAGAAATAGAGAGAAAAATAGAGAGACATGGACATAAATAGAAAAAGACAGTAAAAAGGAGAAGGGCTAGGAGTAAGTGAGATAGGACGGAAAAGGGAAAGAGAGAAACAGGTGGAGGGAGAGCAAGTAGGAGAGAAAAGAAATAAGGGAAGGAAGGAAGGAAGGAAGGAAGGAAGGAAGGAAGGAAGGAAGGAAGGGAGGGAGGAACAAAAGAAGGAATGGAGGAAGAGAGAAAGAAAGGATAAATTTAATTTTGGCTTAATTCTGTCTTCCCTGTGACAGATGAGCATTTCAAAGTCTCTTTGCTTAGTGATTTTAATCTATGATAAGATATTGTGAAGTGGGAGGGTGGAGGGGACCTAATGTTAGGGATGAAGGAAAGGAAGGAGGGAGAAGGTGGGAAAAACTATGCTGACATACATTCCAATTTGTGCAGTTCCACACAACTCAAGCTGGGGCTAAATTAGAAACAGTCAGAAATGGTTCTGTTTGATGTGAGGGATAAGATGCCAGCTAAAGGCCTCTAGCCTCCTTTTCATTGGGCACTACTCTGCTTCTGGCTATGTTGTGGGCTACATAAAGAGTTTCCAAGAAGCCCTGATTATAGCTATGCCCGGGAATGGTCTGAATATGCTGCTGGGAAGCAAATGCACCAAGAGCAAAGATTTTTTTTTCCATCCAAGAAGACTGATTTAAATCAAAAGGTGTTTTCTAGTTGGTGGGAGCAGAATCTAAGAAGCCAGGGAAGGCTGTTAAGTGAGGAACTCAGAAACAAAGAAGTATGCACCTCTGAAAGAAGAAATTTTGAGTTGGCCTTAAGCAAATTAAAAAACAAATATGAGGGGTGGGACTGGGGGGTGGTTTGTCCCTTGTTAAAGAACATGCACAACCAGGGGGTGCCTATTGGTCACTGTTCTTGTCCTTCCACCTTGATGCCTTGATTAGACTGTGTCAAAAAGGATTGGCCATTGACCCAGAAATAAAAGAAGCCCAATCAACAGACATTAAAAGAAGTTACTCCCCCCTCAAGGGCTCTTTCTTGTGTCTGCTGAGTGTGAGTAGATTCTGTGAGTCTCTAGGAAGGAGAGAATCCTTACTCCCTACTCTGTCAACCTATAGCTAGAGCAACTGCTTATTCATCAGTCAACTAGCTCTTATTAGACATCTAATATATTCCATGGCACTATGCCAAGAACTGAGTAACATGTGGACTAGATGATCCTCAGCCTTGACGTTGGGGCCCAGCTGCCTCTTCTGCTTTTGTTTGATCAAATGCCAATGCAAGATATGGATTTTTCAAAGCTAGGAATTACCCCTGGAATTCAAGAGTATGTGGCTTCAAGGGGCACCTAGAGTAGCATTGTAGATAGAATGCCAGGCCTAGATTTGGGAAGGCTTGGGTGCAAATCTAGCCTCAGACACTTCCTATCCTATGACCCTGAGTAAGTCACTTAACCCCAATTGCCTAGCCTTTACATTCTTATCAATACTTAGTGTCTATTCTAAGACAAAAGGGAAGGGCTTTATTTTTTAAGAGTACTTGGCTTCTTCAATCAGTGCTAACTGGTATCAGGAAGATTTTTATATAGATATTACAATATATCTTAGAGGAAAATATGACCATTAACAGCAAACTGAGACCAAACCATGCCTTGACATGGACACTGGGATAGCTTTTCAGATAGTAGCATCAAGTCCAGGTGAAGGTGAAAGGAAAAGTCCCACAAAATAATTTATATTTCATAACCTGCTGTGAGAGTATTACAGATTATTGGCTCATGTTTTAAGACTTTGTCAAAAGATACTTACAAGTGCTCTGCTTTAAACATTTTTTGTGTATGTGGAGAAAATAAATAGCTGTCCTATAATGTACTCTACTTTGTAGAGTGAGGTCCTTTCTGGAAAGGACCTTGAAGGATTTGAGCCAATTAGTACAAGAATTTCATCACCAGTGGAGAATGATTAGTCTATCCGGTGATGGTGAACCTTTTAGAGACTGAGTACCCAAACCACATGCCCTCACACCACATGTGAGCCTGGGCAGAGGTGCAGGTGATGTCCTCAGTTGCAATGGAGAGGGGGAGGGGATCAGCTCCCTCTGACATACATGCCATAGGTTCTCCAATACAGTCTATCCTTTGTGCCTAAGTGAGAACTGAAGCTGGTAAGAGTTTAGGAAAAGGGAGATCCTACCTCT
The DNA here is from genome assembly GCF_016433145.1 of Gracilinanus agilis. NCBI lineage: Eukaryota > Metazoa > Chordata > Mammalia > Didelphimorphia > Didelphidae > Gracilinanus > Gracilinanus agilis. Next base: position 287,942,624 of record NC_058133.1, read on the forward strand.
TCTGATTTTCTAGTTTTATGATACATGGCTCTAGTCTCTCTACAGAGAGAAGTAAGAAGCCAATATGAGAAGGGCCAGTGCCTCAAGTATATCCATGTTTAGAGAGTACCTCATGAGACATTTGTGGAAATTTCCCTTTGGATGAGACTAGGGATTCTCTTTCTCTTAGTTAATCTAAGATATCACTGAAGTGCAAGCTCTTCACCTTGTTGATTTCTAGCCTGATATCCCCTTTCTAAGCAGAGCAGAGTGGTCAACCTCATAGGTCCAATCTCCTATAACCCTCCTGGCAATATTCAAAGTTTTGTTTGAAGATTGGGGGAGTTGTTCTAGTAATAGTCACATCTCCTTGTGAGCTACATTTAGACAACCCCATGTGGTGTGGACTACACAAATAACACACATGCACATACTTACATATACAAGCACCTTAAAATCCCTTTTGGAAACATCATAGATTTGAACCAAACCTATGCTTAAATGATTTTCCTCTGGGCTCTGAAGTGAGAGTATAGAAAAATAGAGACAAGGAGAAAAAAAGTTGTTCCCTCTATTTAGAGACTAAGCTCATCTACAACTTATCCAAGTATATATGAGCCTAGAGCTAGAACCCCTTAGTGGGAACAGGAACCTCATCCCAATCTAACCATATGATATTACACAAACAAATAAACCCTAACCCAAGCAAGATGATACTAAATAATAAAATGGAAGATAGTTTAAGTTTAATTTTGCTTACAGTGTTGCCTATACCTATAATATTTTTCCCTCTCCATATCTCCTTATATTGAAATTCTTTCTGTCCTTTAAGATTCAGTTGAAATATCATCTTCACCAAGAAGCCTTCCTTAATATCCCTTCTCTCCCCAGAAAATATTTTTTCTTTTCCCTTGTATCTTACACTTACACCCCTATTCAATAAACTCCAGTGGCATTTTTACTAGGATCCAATATAAAATTATTTGTTTGGCATTCAAAGTCTTTTATACCTTTGCTTCTTCCTTCATTTTCAGTCTTTTTATGGCTTACTCTCTTGCACTCAAGAGATGTGATAAAAGACCTCCATGCTGTTGCTCACACAAGATGCTTCATCTCCTAACTCCAGGCATTTCCACTGGCTATTAGAACTCTCTGAATCCTCATCTCTGCCTTCTTGCTTCCCTGGCTTCTTTCAGAGCCCTAGTAAAACCCTACCTTCCTTAGGAAGCCTTTCTTGATCTTTAGTTTTGTGATTTCCCTCTGTTGATTGTAATTTATCCTATTTGTACAAAGTAGTAGTTGGTATTTTCCTTCTCCCATTATACCATGAAACTCCTTGAGAGCAGAGATAGCTTTTTATCTTCCTCGGTACCACCAGCATCTTGCAGTATGTCTAGCACATAGCTGTTCTTCAATCACTCAGTCACGTCCAACTCTTCATGATCCTGTAGCATACCAATGCTGTCTAAGGGGTTTTCTTGGCAAGGATACTGGTTTGCGATTTCCTTCTTCAGTGGATTAAGGAAAACTTCAGGCTAAGTGACTTGCCCAGGCCCATTTGTTGTATAGTCATTTCAATAGTGTCTGACTCTTTGTGACCCCATTTGGTTTTTTTTTTGTTGTTATTATTGTTGGTTTTTTCACAAAGACACTGGAGTTGTTTACGATTTCCTTTTCCAACTCATTTTACAAATTAGGAACCTGAGGCAGACAGGGTTAAGTAACTTATCCAGAGTCACACAGCTAGCAAGTGCTCTAGGATGGATTTGAACACAGATCTTCCTGATTCCAGATTCAATGCCCTGTCTACTGTGTCCCCTAACTACCTACCTCTCAAGGGTCATTCGTAAGTGCTAAATGAAGGCTTATTGACTTGACTTGAGTTCAGGTGGTGATCTGCTTTTGCAGTAACAAATAACTGTTAGATCACTAAACTACTATACCATCTGATTCTACAATTATTCAGTAAAACAAAGTATTGCTTTTATAGAATACTTATGTCCTTTACTCAATCACAGACCATCCATATAAACAGTGCAGATGAGTATCTATATCTCAGGCAAGAGAATACTTGCATTTGTCTGTCTTCTAGATTACTGCTTTTTTGTATCAGTGAGTTCCTAGTTCCTCCCAAATGGGGCCTTGGGCAATTTGTTATGTAGTCTGTAGCTTCAATATGGCCCCAGGAAAACAGAAAAGGAACTAGGAAGAAAAATATGAATAGGTCTCTCTGCTTATAGCTGCCAAAACCACTTCAGTGGTTGTCAAGTAGCAATATCTATTTTTAATTTCACAAACCTAGACATATATTTAGGGGGAGGGGATGGCTTGCTTTTATTGCCTGCTATTGATTGTAAGCCTTATCAGTCTATCTTTCCTTTCCAATGTGTTTTAAGCACATAAATGCTCATAAAGAACAGTATACATTGGAAACACAGACCTGCAAGCAAAAATATGGGGACCACTAGATGTGGAACAACTCATATGTTGTCAGCCTCAATTGATATGTTGGTTAGTTTTGCTACACTGCTTTTTTTCTCTTCTTTTCCATTTTTTTGATATAAGAGAAGATTTTGGGGAGGGTAGGGAAGGGAAAGCATATATTTGGGAAAAAAAGGGAACAGAAACAAAATATATCAATAAAGAGGCATTAAAATAAATTTCAAAAATTGAAGGATCATCTTTCATCTTTAGTATTACTTACCAAAAAGTGGCTTGGTGGGGCAGTGTGATTAGTGGCTAGAGAACCATTCTTGAAGCCAAGAGGACCTGCATTTAAGTCCTGCCTTTGAAGTATTCTGACTATGTATCACTGGATAAGTTATTTAAGCTCTGTCCTTTATGCAATTTGCTAAAGCAAAAAGTGGTAAGGAGGTACACTGAGAGGAAGTGCTTCTTATCTAAGAGTTCTCAGTAGCAAAGAAATCAAAAGTTCACTCCCTACCCTTATTAACTAAAATAGAGGGAGAAATGGTGAGGAATATTCTCTAATAGAATAATAAGGATAAATTTCATCCCTAAAAAAGATAGCTTGGGGAGATCAATGAACTCCAAAATAGAAGACCAGAACTGGAGTCCAGATTTGCAATTGCTTAGCCTTGTGGTGATGAAACTATGGCATGAGTGCCAAAGAGGACATGCAAACCCCTTTCTGTGAGGATGATACTAGAAAGACAGAGAAACTCAGGCAGATCCACTCTCTTCCCCCTCTCCTTGCTTACCTGATGACATTTTTTCACTTCACCCACCCCTCTGCCCAGCAGTCCAATGAGAGTGTTTTCTCCCTCCGCTCTCTGGGGTAAGGGGTAGGGGGAAGCACAGTCTAAAATGTTAGCCATCACTGGCCTAGCCAAATAACTGTAAGTAAGATATGTAGCCTCTCCTAGATTCAGTCTCTCATCTGGAAAATTGAGGTCCTATTTATTCTACTCACCCCAAAGAGTTAGTATTTGTGTCTGACTCTTCATGACCTTATTTGGGGTTTTCCTGGTAAAAATACTAGAAAAGTTTTCCATTTCTTTCTCTAGTTTATTTTGAATATGAGGCAACTAAGGCAAATAGAGGCAAATAATTTGCCCAACATCATATAGCTAATAAGTATCTGAGATCAGATCTGAATTCAGAAAAATGAGTCTTCCTAACTCCAGACCAAGTACTCCATCTACGTCATCACCCAGCTATCTATACTCTAGGACAATGGTCCTCAAAATGTGGAAGCATTGGTTTACTTATTAGTATGCCAAAATGTCTGGGTGAAAGATGATCTAAGTCAACCAAAGAGAGAAAAGGGAATAATAGGAAGCTATTCTTTTTCACTAACTTCTTCGTGATCAGTAACTCACTCACTGCATTTTGATGGTATAAACTGGTAGTATAATAATACCAAAACTAGTGACAGTTACAATAATCAATTAGAAAGAATTCATTAGATACTAATTACATGCAAGGCATTTGTATTACTTGCTATGGGAGATTCCTAGTATAAAATATGGTCCCTTCCCTCAAGGAGCTTATAATGTATCTAGATCACATATATTAAGACTTCTAAATCAAAGCAAGGAAAGCTTCCCAAATGCATAAGAATGGAAGAGGCATAATAAAGAGCTACAGAAGACTTTACTGAAGGGGATCATTCTGATCTCATGCCCTCTCCTCTTTATTGTCCAGTTTTAAAAGGCAAAAGGACATCCAATAGTCTATAAGGCCAATTTACCCAAGTAGTTTGATGACCCTAAGAAAGAATTGGGGATTATCCTTTAATATTGCTGGACTCTAACATCACATCAAAAGCTAGGTGATAAGAACAAACAGAAAAGAGAATTTGGGGAGTAAAAATGGTGGTATGATCTCCTAGTATCTGTCAATTCAGAAAGATTTCTGAATCTGGACTTAAAGCTTAAAATACTAAAGTGAATATTGCTCTAATTATATATATATATATATATATATATATATATATATAAACTGACAAACTTTTATATTAAGCATTCATTTCCTTATCCTTCCCCATCTGTTGGTTTCCTAGTACTCTAAAAATTTAACATACCAAGAGAGGTGGTATTGTTCTGACAAGAACAATGGTTTTGTAGTCAAAAGATTTGGATTTAAGTTCCAGCTTGGAATTCAAGTGTCCAAGGATAGACTCTGGGCATGGGGGAAGGATGCGTAGATATTTATTGTACCTATCCTCAAATGATTCAACTCTACCCATCTCTGTCCCCAACAGTAGCTCCTAGATTTATGGAATTTGGATGAGTCATTTAATTTTTATAAGCCTTAATTTTTCTTATTTGTAAAATGAGATGGATGATTCTTGAACTGCCCACATAAAGGATAGGATCAAAGAACATACTATAAGTAAAGCATTACAGAAAGGTAAGCTAATAGCATCACCATGGTCTCTTCTTAGAAATTCTAGTGCCAGGGTCAAAAGTAGGGGGGAAAAGTAAGGAAAGAGAAATAAGGAGACAAGGTCCAGGGGGAGGGAAAAAAAGCAGATCCTGGGACATCCTGAAGATACTGCTGAGGAGGGAGTAGGATAGAATTGGGCCACTTGAGGTTGGATCCAGTCAATATCAGGGGAAAATATCCCTCTTCCCAACAGTCCAAATCCTATGAACATCCCTGGACGCTACAAGGCCAACGAGTTGGCTAAGATGTGAGCAAGTAAATAGCAAGTAGAAGGCAATGGGAAAAAGGAGGGCATTTTTCCTTTGAAGGCATAGGCCACTAGAACCAGGAGAGGAATGGAATGTGATAATATTCATATCATGTATCCACAATTCGTGGCACGAGATTGTTCGAGGTTTGTGAGGCATGGGAAGGGATAGTTCCTGATGTCTGGCACCCTAAACAAAGCCTCGGTTTCTCTCCACCCTCTCTAAAGTTCACCCTCTAATTGTTTGGAAGGCTTTTCTTACCTCGAGCCTCTAAATTTCCCTCTTCACAACTTCCACTCCTTGTTCCTAATTCTGTCCTCTGGATTCCCTCTCCCCATCACCACATCAAAAATTGCTAGCTAATTTTTTAACAGACTGAAGAAAAAGCTTCTGTTTTAAAAAAGTTGGTAGGAGATAGTATCTGTTGATTAAAGGCCAGATTGAGGTCCTATAGAGTATAGAAAATTCTATGTTAGTTCCTGTATTTGTAATCCCAATGCCTAGTGCAGGGCCAAGCATATAGTAGATGCTTAATAAATGTTTGTTGATTGATTGATCCAAAGTCCTTTCTTTGATCTCTAGACATAACCTTCTCAGCACTTTGTCAAGATTAAAACAGGTATGTGACGTATGACACTAGGTTGTAGAATAGAAAAGAATAAGTATTAAATAATCATGATAGCAAAGGTCCTATGATTTCATAAGAATGGGGAAACACTCTCCATCATCACACATCATAGATAGTGGATGAGTCCTTGAGACATATGTAAGAAATAATGGCAACAGAGAAATTATCTAGTTTAAAGGAATAGTTCCATGCTGAAACCACTGATGTCCCCATTGTTACTAATAATATTTTGATTTTATCCACTATTTCTTATCATTATGATTAAACTTTTCTTGAGATTATATATTAATTTATAATTATTTATTAAGTAGTAACGGCTGGAGTAAGAGTCACATAATCACCTAGTCATGTTTAACTAAGCTGAGTTTGCTACATTTGTCTCCATTCACTAGCCAAAAGCCTCTGTACCAGGAAAAGTCTCCAGACCAATAGAGAGCTCTCCTTCCCTCAAACCCCTCTCTTAAAATTCCCAGTGGGAATTCTAGGCCTCTCTGGTTGGACAGACTTAACTTCAGTCTGGGTCAAGGGCCAGTCTTTTGGGCTCCAGGAGTCATGAGGGACAAGAGACAAGCTTCTTCCATGAGGCCTCTGGCATCCTCACATAGTACGTATGCATGCCCCATCAAAAGGTGTGGCTGATAGTGGCCAAAATGGATTTTCAAAACCTGCCCCTCAAAAGAAGAAAGGAGTGCAATTCATGTGAATTTCACAAATATTAATATAAGAGGCACATCAACAAGTACAAGTGGTGACTGGAGAATGGCCTCAGTCAGGACACAGTGGGCTCCAAGACCTGCCTGTGACACAGATTGCCTTGGTATGTGATGGCAATTAACCTCTCAGTGCCTCCAGAGAACTCTCTAAAATGAAGTTTCAGAGTGGTTGCCAATATGCTTTCATGGGGTGAGGTCACTTCTGGGAAGGGAACATGAATACAGATGAAATCACCACAGGTCCAGATCAAAAGGAAAGTAGCTAGCACACTCATTCTGCTGTTCACTGGGCTGACTCACCGTGCAAGGACAGTGTTCCATTCCTCACAGCAAGGAATTTGGCTCCATATGGAAAGAAGGTGGTGGAAGAACTCCCATGTAGGTGGATCAGAGCTTTGCCGTGGTAAGGTTCATCCTTGGATCCAATCTGGAGCTCACCACCATGTGACACAAGGATGCAGTGAGCATGTAGCTCAATGGGTCCTGGGCCAGTAAATATCAGTTTACCACCTAATTGTCAGAAAAGCAAAATAATACATTAGACTCCATGACAAGATATGCTTTCTCTTCCTTCTTGAATTCTAGGAAAAGAAATGTTTAAAATTTAATTCCTTAGTAATACAGTTCAGCCTTACTGTCTCAGGAAATTGCTCCTCTTGTCTATTCTCCAGCTGGAGTTTGAGCTTATTCCCTCTAGGTCTGCCCTCAATAAGCTAAATTATAGGGGTCAGACATGCAGCAATGAAGCTGTCATGGTTAGATGCAAGCTAAAGATGGCTATGAAAATGGGTAAATCAATAATTAAAGTTTTTACAAAAGAGATTCTGTGACTACATGTTTTAAAAGACCTTAAAATAATTCCTTTTAGTGAAAGGCATAGTTATTTTAGCTCTCCTGAAATCCTACACCAGCATGCCTGTATAGGTTTCAGTTCCAAGTTCTTTATTGTTACTTTCCTCAAATCTTGAAAGTCTCAAATAATTATGGAGTGAATATTTATGATATTTTATATAAAATTTTAGTGCTCTAAAGAATTAAGATTACTGAATTCTGAAGTCAATAGTGTTTTATTGAAGAAAAATTCAAAAACACCATTTGAAAGAGGGAAACAGAGAAGACAGAGGGAAAGGGAAGGAAGAGAAAAAGAGGAAATAAGTAATTAATGAAAAGAAAAGAAGGAGAGATGAAGGGGAAGGAAATAAGAAAGGGAGGGGGAGGAAGGAAGAAAGGAAAAAAAGGAAGGAAAGGAAGGAGAAGGAAAGGAAGGAAAGAAGGAAAGAAAGAAGGAAAGAGATCTTGGTAGTGTCCAGAGACATCTGAAAATCTGAAAATATAGCAGAATCAAAATATACTGCTGGACTAGGAAGAGAAGCAAAAAGTAGATGAATAGTATCTGCATGATTTTTTTTTCTAAAAGTCTAGATTTAAAAATTCATTAAACCTTCCAGATATTCAGAAACACATTGACTCCATGTAGACAAATCAGCTGGATTAGTAACTGATTTTTGTCACTTTTTCATATGGATTACATAATAATTAAATCTTAGAACTAGAGGAACTTCAAAGTGGATCTTGCCCAATTTATTTCTGAACAAGAATCTTCTCTACTACATCTATGTCAAGAGGTTATCTAGAATCTTCTTGAACACTTCTTTTTTCAGGACAACTCATTACTGCCCAAGGTAGCCCTTTCCACTTCTGGAAAGCTTTATAATAAGTTCTTCCTTATATAACAAGATGAAATGTGACTTTCTAGTTTCCCATGCTTATATATTTTGCAAAATTTTTAATATTTCTCCTCATTTATAGAAAAGACAAAGAAAGGCAAAAGGGTTTGTCCCGTATTACTTGATGAATTAGATTTTGAGCTGATGATAGAAACCAGTTCCTTCAGATCATTATCAAGTGGTATAACCCTTCAAATTTTCCCTTCAGATCACATCAATCAATCAGCAAGCATTTATTAAGTATTATATGTGCCAAGTACTTTACTAGACACTAAGGACTATAAAAAAAGAAAACAGAATACCTTTCCTAAGCTTACATTCTATTGTAGGAGACATATATAAGTAATTAATGAAAAGAATATCTCTTTTTTAAAAATCCTTACATTCTCTCTTGGAATCAATACTAAGTATCAGTTCCAAGGCAAGAGAAGAGTGGTAAGGGCTAGGCTTTTAGGGTTAAATGATTTCTCAGGGTCACAAGTTAGGAAGTTATTTTAACCCAGGGTTTCCCATCTCCTGGCCTAGATCTCTATCTAGAGCTACCTAGTTTGCCCCTAATGAAAAGCATTTCTTAAAGTACTCACTATGTAGAAAGTTAAGAGCTCTTATTTTTGTGTTAAGAGCTGGTCATCCAAATAGAAATGGTGTTCTTAAGAATTTCATATTCTAACATGGGAGAAAAAAGTCCTATATAAGTGAGGTTTCAGTTCAAATTATATGCAAAATATATGCAAGATAATTTTTGGAAGAAACTAAGAATTCTACAAGTAGTCAGTGAAAATGGATTATATTCCAGGCATGGGGAACAGCCAGTGCAATGGCCCAGATATGGGAATGCAATACTATGTGTAAAGGATGTCCAGGAGGCCAGTTTGGCCTTATCTCAGAATTTGAGTAGGAAAGTAACATATATGAATATCGTAGAATTGCAGAGTTGTTGCTATGGATTCTTATGAAGATTCAAATTTAGTTTTTAAAGAGCATAAAATGAGCTATTTCCAATTTGAGAGTAAGGCTCCATGTGTTCTATTAACAAGAGACAAAACATTGCTGGGGTAGAATCATTTTGTGACCCTTTAGCATTCTGAAAAAAATACTATAGCATCCTTTCTTGTGTATAAGGAGAAAAAACAATAAGATTTAATTAGTTATCATCCAGTCAATGCTTACTTTTATGCTGTTGTTTTTTTGTTCCCAACATATGTCTCACTATAGAATGTATATTCTATATATCTAGATTCTATGTATATAGAATTATATATAGAATATATATATATATATATAGCTTTATGTATTAAATTTTCTATCTGTTTCTCTCTCATTTTCTGTTATGTCTCTGTCTCTACCAATCACCTAGTCTTTACCACTCTTCTCCCTTGGAACTGATACCCTTACCTTCTGTCTTAGAATCAATACTAAGCATCAGTTCCAAGGCAGAAAAGCAGTAAGGGCTAGCCAATGGGGTTTGCCTAGGGTCACACAGCTATGAAGTGTCTGAAGCCAGATTTGAACCCAGGACCTTCCATCTTCAGGCCTGATTCTCTATCCACTGAGCCACTTAGCTGCTCCTCAGATAAGTATTTATTGTTGCCAGCAATATGTTTTAAATACTAGACTGCTCATTTGGCTAGAAAATAAAAAACTTAAGAGTAACTTAGGAGAAATTTCAAAAGAAATAACCCATTGTCATGATAGCAATTATCTTTACATATTTATTAAGATTATCTTTTCTCCCTACACACCTTTACTTTTACTCTAAGAAGTGGGTAGTAATTTTGTTAGTGTCTTAGTCTTGTTTTACTGCCATCTTCGATATTAGGCCAAAAAGTGTATCTGAAAGAAAATTACTGTAGGGATTCAAAACCTCTTTTATGTCATGGATCCCTGTGGCAATTCCATAAAGTCTGCAGACCCCTCCTCAGAATAATATTTTTGACTGTATAATATATGTTGCGTTTAATGTATAAGATTACAAAAGAAATCAATGTATCAAAATATAGTTATCAAAGAAATTTTTAAAGTTCCTGAGACCTACACTGAGAACCCTTGCAGTGGTATTATGAAAATATAAAATACTCAAATTAAAATATAATAAATAGGTCCATTTTAGAAAATGAAATTGAACAAGTCATAAAGGAACTACCAAAACAATTTCTCCTATAGACAGGTTTACAAGTGAATTCTATCAAATATTTAAGATGCCAAATTATTCTCAAAAATTGAGAAAGAAAACACTTAAACAAACCTCTTTTATGAGATGACTGAGATCCTAAAACTAAACCAGGGAGTAATAAAGAAATGTAAGAAAAAACTGTAGTCAAGGTCACAAATGACTATTGATGCCAGAACTGTAAATGAAATTCTAGCAAAAAGACTATAGCAATATAACCAGCAATATTCAACATGACCATGTTGGATTTCTACTGGAAATGCAAGCATTATTCAACATTAAGAAAACCACTAAAATGATTAGTCACATTAAGATAGAAACAAACAAAACCATATTTATAGCACTAGATGCAGGAAAGATAACAACAATAGAAAAAGCCTATTTTAATATGATTGAAAAGTAGAAATCTAAAACCAAAAATCACCATTATTTGCAAAAGAAAATACCAGAAGTTTTCCTAATAAATATAGGGACAAAGCAAGGAACACCCTTCTCATCATTATTTGACTTCATTTTACTTCTTTAAGCCAAACCTGTGTTTTGATAGGTTTTGATAGGTTTTGAATGTTCCCAATTAACAACTTCCCCTACTAAAACATAATAGAATTGTGAAGCCTCAGACAGTTACTAGGTGGGGGATACATGGACAAGTCACTTAAAGTCTGTCTGCCACAGTTTCCTCAACTGTAAAATGGGGATAATAATAGCACTTCCTCACAGTGTTGTTGTGAGGTTCAAATGAGATGTAAAGTCCTTCACACAGTACCATGTGCCTTAACAGTGCTTAATAAACATTTGCTACTTTCCCTAAAATAAGAGGAAAAAGGCGAAAACTAAATTCTCTATTTGCTGATAGCATGATGTTTGTTTAGACAACCTCAGAGAATCGGCAAAGAAAAAATTGAGATAATTTAAAGCTTCAGTAAAGTACCAAGATATAAATAAAAACCCAAATATCAACAGAAGTTCCACATAGCAGCAACAAAATTCAAGAGGAAGAGAAAGTTTGATCTTAATGAAAATAACTTCATAACTAATAAGTTGATAAAATATATAAATCAGTTTACCAAGGCACACTCAAAACCTTAATTCAAGTATAAAACTCTTTTCAAAAGAGATAAAAGTGACTTATTTGAAAGACTATCCATTGCTCATATTTGGCAATATAATAAAAATTATAACATTGTAAAAAAAATAGTGATTGACTAAATGTTACAGCTACCAAATTACCAAAGGGTTGCCTTATAGGACTAGATATGATCATGACCAAATTCACTTAGGGGAATAGAGGTCTAAAATCTCAATTAAAAAAATGAATATGTAGCATTGAAGGGGGAATAACACTTTCTGGTCTCAAATATAACTGGTAATAAGTAGATCAGGGGAACATGTAACTAATAAAATAATCAAAACTAACCTACTCAGTAAGCCAGTGTTTAATAAACCCAAGAACATAAACTCCTTGTGAAAAGACTCTTTATTTGACTCCACTTGCTCAGAAATTTAAAGCAGTGTGATTTTTTAAAAGGTATATACCAGCATGTCACTTAATATACAACAGTAAAATACAGATGGAATGCTCAAATTAAATCTAAAAGGGAAGATCATTAAAAAATCTTTCAAAATCATGGCTAAGGAAAAAATTCCCAGTCAAACAAGGGACAAAGAAGTCACAAAGGATAAAACAGATCATTTTGATTACGCTAAAATGAAAGGCTTTTGCATGAATGAAATCAGTTTAACAAGAATAAGGAAAGAGATTGTCAATTTGTAAAAATGTGATGTAGATGTAAAATATTACATACTTTGTTAGATTAATTTAATGTAAATATGTTGAGTGGTTCTGCTCATTTTTTTTCCAATTTGAATCTTTGTTCCAAGATGAAGCTTGACTTAGTAAAGAAGAGACATATATTCAGAAATAAGTAGTATGTAAGAATAAGAGACATCAATTTTAAAGGGCATTTAGAGAAGATGAAAAAGAATCAAAGAGCCAGTTTAGACTACAACTAAATGACTATCTTCTCCATAGCTCTTTGATTCAGCAATTACTCTTCAACTATTCCCTCTCTATCTCAAACTTCTCCCATCATTCACCAAAAGCAAACACTACAGATTACTCAGATCCAAAGCTGATGGAACCAGGTCTAGGACAAGCAAACTGAGGAACAATCTCTTCCACAACATGGGGGAGAGGGAAGAACACTATAAGATATATTTTACTGTTATCAATATTAACATATTTTAAAGTTTTTTTAAATTCACTCTTCTTGTGTGACTGAAAAAAGGAGACATGTGAGAGATACTGTCACAGAATCAATAAGATTTGGCAGCCTAATGGATTTGGGGGGCAGGTGAAGAGCTTAGGGAAGGGAGGTGAGGGAGAATAAATAATTAAGGATGATGAAGAATTCAAAACTGGGTGCTGGAAAGGATGTTGGCCCATTTCAGAGGAAGAGGGAAATTGGAAAAAGGGATGAGATGTCAGACTAAGGGCAGCTGGGGATGAGAAGTAGTCATGCAGGATGAGTACTTCAGGAGACTGAGAAGGTTTGGATATCAAGATATAGAAGAAGTCAACTACAGGGACATAGTCATAAAAGTTAGGCCTCCTCTGTAATCCCCAATTAAATTGTTTTTAAAACAGAAAAGCACAAAGTTTGAGCTATTTTCTCCTTTGGCAAAAATACAAAAACCATATACCATAAAAGTGTTATGTCTGATGTTGTTATATACTTTGTACATTATGGAGAAGGTGAAAATAAGAGAACCAGAAATGGTCTGAAGTTTGAAAGAAAACAAACCAAAAGAAAGGCCATGACCCTATTCTTAGACCACCTACCTACCAGAGTAATTCAAGGAGGAAACATCAAGAATCTATAGAATAGGGGGCAGCTAGGTAACTCAGTGGATTGGAGGTCCTGAGTTCAGACACTTCCTAGCTGTGTGATCCTGGGCAAGTCACTTAGCCCCCAGTGCCTAGTCCTTACTGCTCTTCTGTCTTGGAACCAATATACAATAATTACTCTAAGATGGAAGGTAAGACACACTTAAGACATACTTAAAGGGGGTAGATCTGCTCTTCAATTTTTTCTTTAGGAGCAAAATATTCTATAGGTTCTTTTTTTAAAACCTTACCTCTCATCTTAGAATCAATACTGTGTATTGGTTCCAAGGTTAGGCAATGGGGTTTAAGTGATTTACCCAGGACAACACAGTTAGGAAGTGTCTGAGGTAAAATTTGAACCCAGGACCTCCTGTCTCTAGACCTGGCTCTCAATCCACTCAGCCACCCAGCTGCCCCCATCTTCAATTTCTAAAGAGAAAAATGTCCAATTATCTCCTGAACTCAGCTGAGACTCGGTTCTTCCACTTGGTTAAATTTATTTGCAACTAAGAAATGTTTTGAAAAATAGAATTTAAATATATTAATAATAGTTAGTTAGAATTTATGTCATTCTTTTAAAGTCTGTGAAACACTTTACAAATATTATCTCCTTTTATCCTTAATAATAACAAATATATTAATAATAGAAAATAATTTAAATATATTAATAATTAGAACATACATTATTCTTTTAAAGTCCACAAAACCCTTTACGAATATTATTTCTTTTTATCCTTCACAACAACAAATATATAAATAGCTTGTTAGAACTTACATCATTCTTTTAATGTCTGCAAAACACTTTACAAATATTATTTCCTTTTAACCTTAACAAAAACAAACCTATTAATAATAGAATAGAATTTAAATATATTAACAATGGCTAATTAGAACTTACATCATTCTTTTAAGGTCTTCAAAACACTTTACAAATATTATCTCTTTTTATCCTTCACAACAGGAAATAGATATAAAATGGAGATAATAGCACCCACCCCACAGGGGTCTGGGTGAAGATCCAGAAAAATAGTATATATAAAGTCCTTGGCAAAGCTTAAAGTACATAAAATTCTCCCTATTACTATTGTTTTTATTGTTAATGACTTCACAGTGTGCTTGTGATAAATATATTTTGCAAATTTTAAAGCACTTGATTAAGGTGAGCAACTCTTATTATTTGTACTTGGAACAAAGGAAGCAACAGGAGGGAAGTAGCTTTAAGAAGTAAGTCAGTAATTACTTATTATGTACTTACAATACCACGTGGTAGGCTGAGTACTAGGGATAAAAAGAAGGGTGAAAACACTTCCCTGGGGACAGCTAGGTGTCTCAGTGGATAGAGACTCAGGCCTATAAACAGTGTGTTCTGGGTTCAAATCTAACCTCAGACACCTACTAGCCATGTCACCCCGGGGAAGTCACTTAACCCCAATTGCCTAATTTTACTGATCTTCTGTATTGGAGCTGATACTTATTATCACTAAGTTATTATCAATATTATCAATAAGTTATTATCAATATTATCAATAAGACTGAAAGTAAGAGTTTAAAAAAACACACACACACTTTTCTTCCCCCAAAGAGTTTATAGTCTAATTAATGGGAAAGATGATATGTTAAAAAAAAAAAAGTAGGTACATACAAGATCTATATTGAGTAAGAGGAAAGTAACCAGAAAAGGAAAAGTATTAGAGCTGGGAGGATAGAGAAAGGTCTTCTGTGGATGGTAGGATCTGAGCTCTGTCGTGAGGAAAGCCAAAAAGTAAGAGATAGGGGGAGGAGGAGGAGGAAAAGGAGGAGGAGGAAGAGAAGGAGGAGGATGAGAGAGAGAGAGGAAAGGAAAGAGAGAGGGGGGGAGAGAAAGAGAAAGAGAGA
>NC_058133.1:287958059-287972105 GCF_016433145.1 Gracilinanus agilis
GAGAGAGAGAGAGAGAGAGAGAGAGAGAGAGAGAGAGAGAGAGAGAGAGAGAGAGGAGAAAGTATTCTAGGCATGGGAGAAAAGAAAAGAAAGAAAAGAAACACAGATGGAAGATAGGATATCCTATGTAAGACATCAGAAGTAGTTGTTGGAATATACAGTGTGTTAAAGGGAGCCAAATGTAAGAAGACTTTATTGTTGTTTAGCCCAATTAGTTGTGTCTGACTGGAGTGGTTTGATCTCTACCAAGAAAATCCCAAATGTAGTTAAGAGTCAGGAATGACTGAAATGACTGAAAAGCAACAAATAGAGCATAACTTGCAGGGGAAGGTGGCATGAACCTGAAAAGAGAAGCACTTTGGAGGAGAGAACAGAAACAAAATAGGGTTAAGAACAACAGAGATCATCATTTATTTATGTGGAGAATTGAGCTTTCTGTCTCTTGCAAATGGAAAAACCAAGTGTCTTTGGATGATAAATTTATAAAGAATAGTCATGCCATTCTTTCCCCCAACCCTACTAAGTGTATTCTCCCTCCTTTACCTAACACAACATCCGGCACAGTTACCCTGTAATATAACTGTTGGCTAAATGACAACCACTGAAGGAGTGAAGCATAAAATGGCAAGACAGGAGAGTCAAATACAGAACCTAAGAGGAAGACAAACCATATGATGGGAGAGGAGGAGCAATTAGAGGAGTAAAAAAACCTGAATAACCAGTAAGCCAAAAGCTAAGGGAGGGAAAAGTATCCAAAAGAAGAATACTTAAAGGAGTACTAACATAGTCTCTTGATTGAACTTTTTAAATTTCTATTTTAAAAAAAGTAGCAATGTATTTTTTCCTTAAGAGAGAGTATTATATAATGGATAGAGGGAAAGACCTGAGTTCAACCCCCATCTCTAATACATAATACCTATATGACTATGGACAAGTCACTTAACCTTTCATTGTCCCCTAGGAAATGTTTCTGACTTCCTCTGGAATAAAAATCTGGGCAACTATGCCCCATCTACTGCTGGCACATGCTGAATTTCCATCAGTACCTGAGGCCTCTATACCCTGGAACAACCTACTACAGAAAACCTACTCACCATGGAATATCCCTCTGCAAGGCCACTCCACTTCTTCCAGTAGTAAATTTCTCCTGTAGATTCCATTTCATAGATGGGCAAAAGCTAGCCTGTCTTCATTTTATTCCCAGCACAAATGATTGCCTCAACTTCAAAAGCATGAATTCCAACAAGATATCTCCATAGCCTTTCCCCTTTCCATCTCTTTTATATGTTTTATCTTCCTCCATTAGAATGTAAGCTCCATTAGGACGGAGTATCTTTATTTTTGCTTATATCTGTATCTACAGTGCTTAACATGTGTTTAATAAAAGTTTATTTCCTTTCCTTCCTTCCCTCCTTCCCTCCCTCCTTCCTTCCTTCCCTCCTTCCTTCCTTCTCTCCTTCCTTCTTTTCATCCTTTCTCCTTCTTTCCTTCTTTCCTTTCGTCCTTTTTCCTTCCTTCCTTCCTTCCATCCTTCCTCATTCCTTCCTTCTTTCATTCCTTCCATACTTCCTGCCTTCCTTCTTCCTTTCCTTATTTCCTTTTTGTCCTCCCGTCTTTCCTTTTCTGTCTTCTAGAGCAAATACAAGTCTGCAAAGTAAAGGAAGCTTTTCCCTCCTTCCCTTTACCGATAAGATCAAAGATCCAATTCAACACTTAAAAAATGTTTCATTACAGTTGCTAAACAGTCATAAGAAAAACTTGATTTGGTACAATGAAAGGGGGGAAAAACAAAAAACAAAAACAAAAACAAAAATCAATTCTTGAGTTAGAGGACCCAAGGTGGGCTTGAATCCATTTCTGATGTTTACCATTCTGATCAGAGGCAAGTCACCTCAGTTTCTAATCAATTTGAAAACTGAATTAGGTAAACTCTGAAATTTCTTCTAGCTCTAGATCTAGAAACCATAATCCTTTGTGGAATTTCCTTTCCTTTCATAGTTATAGAAGCCACCATCCATCCAGGATGGTCTAGGTACTGTATATAGCTTTGCCTGCAGAAAAGAAGACAGAGAAGGAGAGCACTAGATGTCCTTCTGGTCTAAGCATTCAAGGACTACTTACTCTACTCGGGGTTGGTGGGAGAGGACAGTTTGAGGAAGGTAGCTTAAGCCCAGAGCCAGAGCTCTGATGGAGATGCATTCAGTTCCCTTTTGTTACTGGAATCCGGATTAGATTTGCGCCTGATCTAGTGGAGCACAGCCTAGGAAGCCTTCGAGGTGGGCTTGTCCCCGGCCAAAGATGCGGAAAATCAATTTGGCTGGCAAACGAGAGCCCCTGAGAGCTCAGTCCACGCTCTATAATCCTATCCACCAGCAGCTCAGGAAATAGATGCCCGAGCCCTCACATATTCATGGAGGATATGAGGCATAAATCAGGCTTTACGGTTTGGGGGCAAAGGAATGGAAGCTCTGCCTGGCTACTAATTAATCAAGCCTGGGTACACCTAAATCCCCACAACCTGGGACAGCAGCCATGCATGTATATAAGCACTGCTACTTTTTCCCCCCCTTTCATTTCAATTAAAATAGATATCGGATAAAAAATTTTTCCCATTAGCTGGTACTGCTTATGCATCTCCCCTGTTCTTCCTTTAATTAAAAAACATGCTTATTGCAATACTTGCCAGAATCACTTTAACGGTATTTTAATTGTAATGTCTCTGCCTGATTAAAAAAAGAAAATATGAACTAGAAATTGCTGGCAAAATGTTCTTGGGATACATGGCAGAAGCATATAGATGCATGCATACACACACATATAAACACACACATGCACAAACATACACACACCATACCTCTCCCCAGGATGTAGGCCATGCAGTATTTCATTAATTAACCTGGCATTCCCATCAGAAATGGACAATATTGGAAAATCCCACAATAAAAACAAAAGCAGTGATCTGAAACTCAGGCTCTCTTAACAAATAGCACTTAGGGGAAACATTTTTGTCAGCACAGAGTTCTCTGGTAGGAGAAAGAGCCAAGCTTAGTTAAAAATACTCAGCTCAGAAGGAATCCTTATTTTATGTGGCCAGTCAACCCCAACCCAGCCCCAGACTAGAACTTAGAGAGAGGAAGTAGAGTCCACAGGAAAGAGCAGCTGGAGTGGCAGGTGAATTGAGACCTAATTTTAGTTCTGTCTATGTACTTCTACCAACTTCCATTTTTATAGACACTTTAGAGTTGATCAGTCTCCAATAAATGTCACTGCCCTGGGAAAGCTCCACTGTTTTTTTCTTCCATTTACTAATGTCAGAGCAATGACAGTAGGAGAGCAACATCCAACTTTTCCGGAAATTCCAAGTTGCCCTCAACTTAATTTCCTTCAGACTCCAGCCTAATACCTTTCCAGCCTTGAACCTATAGGCATAGGCTAATTTGCCCAGCCAACATACAGTGCCTCAGTGCACAGGGAAACAACAAATGCTACCCTAGGGAAGTCCTACCTGACAACATTTCCAGATCAATGGCTTGTAAAGAGTTATCTAAAGTAAGCACCTGCTGTTTCTGATGTTGGTTCATTACTAACTAGAAGGTAAGAAGTGCACAGTCATTGGGTTAGAAAAGACTATACTGGGCACAGTACTCACTGTTTCTTTGAGAAATCCTTGAGCCTCTTCCAAATGACTGCAAACTTTTATCTTCAACCAGAAATCCATAAGAATATTAGAAAAAGTTCTTTAACCTCAATGCTGTAACAATTCAAACAGCTTAAGCTCACGTAAGAATTCTAGACTAATCCATGGCATGCCCAGGATGATGAACTCAAAATCAGGTGGGTGAAAATGGAGTCTGTAGGCATCCACTTATATTTAAATCTAGTCTCTTCCTGCTATGTCCACGAAGGACAAAGAAAGTAGGGAAGTGAGATCATTATATGAGTAGTAGCTCCATCCCTTATTTCAGTTCAGGATCCTTTTCTCTTCCATCCCCATACTCCAACTCCAACTAAATCTATACACATACATGTATATATTTATATAATTTGTGTATGTATATATTTTATATGTGTGTGTGTTGTTCAGTCATTTCAGTTATGTCTGACTCTTTGTGACCCCATTTGGGGTATTTTGGGCAAAGATATTGATTTGCCATTTCCTTCTTTAGTTCACTTTACAGATGAGAAACTGAGCCAAAAGAGGGTTAAAATGAGTTGCCCAGGATCACACAGCTATTTGGACTCAGGTTTTCCTGAGTTATAGCCACTCTACCTGCAAAGATAGATAGGCAGACAGACAGACAAACAGGTAGATAGATAGATAGATAGATAGATAGATAGATAGATAGATAGATAGATAGAAAGAAAGAAAGAAAGAAAGAAAGAAAGAAAGAAAGAAAGAAAGAAAGAAAGAAAAGCTAGATGAGTCCTTTGAAATTATTTAGGCAAAGCCCTTCTCCTTACAGATAGTAAAATGGATTAGTTTTTATTTACTCTTCCAGTCTAGATACTTTTTACATCCTTATTCTGTCTTCCAAGGCAGATTACTTTAGCTATAAGCCCCAGATTCAGAGTCTAATCAAATCTGATAAACTAAGATTCTATGTCTTTTTTCCCATTGTAGATACTTAAATATCTATTGATTAATTTGCCATTCACACTAATTAGTCAAGGATAGAATTTATTTTTTTAATTGTACTCCATTATGTGATGAGGCAGAGCAAGAAAAAGTGGGGAGGAGGATCTTTGTTATTCTTTTATTCTCATTTCCTATTTACCCTAGAGTTTTTCCTCCTATCTTAGTTACTTAGTCCTCCAGCTTTCTCTCCTGCTCTCTTTATGCTCCTATACAAATTCAGAGGGGGAAAAATGACAAAGGCATCATATCCTTAGCCCGCATTGCATGCTTGCCCCCAGTAACTACAGATCATGTGCCTACGGTCCGAGCTCAGGACCTGTTTCTTGGCAGTGACAAGAGGGTAACAGACTCCCTTTACTGCTCTGTCTCATCATAATTACTAGGAATAAAAATAATAAATTTTCATACAGAAATGCCTATGTCATTGAACATCTGAACATAAAAGAACTACACATACACATATATATGTATATATATATATGCATAATTAATTTAACCAACACAATACACCTAATTCTATCACAATTCATTTGTATTAATTGATTGGACTAATTCTCTTTTGTGTTTAATAGGACCCCTTCTTCCCTCAACCCCCAAAAAGATGGAGTTATAGGGAACAGAGAGAGAATAGTTTCTGGACCCTAAGTTAAAAATATGCAATAATAAGAAATGTAGCTGGGCCACTTATCATTAGTTAAAGAGTAAACTGGAAATTTTAATAAAGTTTATGATTCAGTGCACATGGCATTAAAATATGAGTCCAACTCTGGATTTTATTCTGTTTTTTATTGCCCCTAAGAAATTTATACACAAAAATCTTTCTCATTAATCTTTATCTGCTACTGAATTTAAAAAAAAAGTAAAAAGTGCCAATTCCATTATAAGATGGGGAACACTGAGGTACTAAATGATATCCAAGTTTCAAAGTCCCACAATAACTCATGACAGAACTGGAGATAAAAAAAATTCAGGTCTTCTAATTCACAGATCCCACTCTTCAGTATGCTATCATTAACCATTTGGATACCTGGCTTCTGAAAAAGGGGAAATATCATGAGGCCCAAATCCTGCCTCTGAGCTTGGGCTTACATTTCCCAAGCCTCAATTTCCTCATCTCTAAGAGAAGTTTAGCCCATATGACCCCTGAAGCCTATTCCAACTGAAGATTTGCAGCAAGATGAATTTAATAGGATCCAAACTTAACAGCTGGAAGGACTTTGTAATGTATCAAGTACAGCAAATACCTTCATTCTACAGATGGGGAAACTGAGGCAAGGAGAGATTTTTTTTTAAAGCCCAGAAATCATTGTAACTCTTAATGTTCCTATTTAGGTTTTTGCTTCAATTAATTATATTTTTGTTTGTTTTTAAACCCTTATCTTCTGTCTTAATAACAACTCTAAGACAGAATAGCAAGGGCTAGGCAAATGGAATTAAGTGACTTGCCCAGGGTCATACAGGTAGGAAAAGTCTTAGGCCAGAATTAAACTCAGGAAGATGAGTCTCCCTAACTCCAAATGTGATGCTTTAGACACTGTGCAACCAAGCCCCCCCACCCCACTCAGCTTCAGGAAAAAGATTGAAGATAAATTGTTGGCCTGCATTTATAGAGGGAATTTCCTTATTTGAGATTTCTTGGTATTAATGAAATTGTAGGTTCTGTTCATGATAATTAGGGGGCTGAGTGGATAAGAGCCTGGAGACAAGAGTTCAAACCTAACCTCAGACACTTGCTCTCTGTGTAATCCAAGGCAACTCACTTATCATGCCTATTTTCATTTTCTCAATTATAAAATGGGGATGATCATATTATAGCATTTGGTTGTTGCAAGGATTAAATGAGATAATATTTATAAAATGCTTAACATACAATGATAGAAATGAAGCAAGCTAACATTGAATGATTTGCCCAGGGTCATACTGCTAGGAAATATCCAAGGTCAAATTTTAACTCAGGTCTTTCTGTCTCCAAGCCTGGCTCTCTATCTACTGCACCACCAAGCTGTTCCTAGTGAATAAAGGTACAGCTGGAAAGATTAATCAGTTACAAGATCTTATTTTTCAACAGTTACAGCCTTCCAAAAAATAACTTTGGTTTGGTGTTTTCCATGTTTGGTGAATTTTTTTCAAATTGGTGAATTTTTTTTCAGAAAAATAAATAAAATTTCATTCAATTAAATTTTATGATGCAGAATGGGGGTAGAGCTCACAGACAAAAAATAGAGTATAGTTGACAATATGACAGTGATGGTCATCATCACAAGAAAGGCATCACCTTGCCTTTCTATGGTGGATTTTACAGACTATATAAAGCATTTACACATGTATTAGAGAGAAAAAGTACAGTTAATAGAGGTATTGAAAGGAAGGGAAAATGTCATGTTAACCAGAGACCAGAGAGAGCTTCGGTAGGCTCTTTAATTAATCAATCAATCAATTGAAATTTATTGAGCACATACTATGTGCCAGGAACTGTATTAAGCCCTGGGAATACAAAGAGAGAAAACAGACAGTCCTACTGTTTAATCTATTTCACAGATGGGGAAACTAACAACTTGCTAATTGACCCTGAGAAAGCGTCTTAAGCTCTCTAGGCCGCCATTTTCTCAGACATAGAATGAAGGTGATGGAATAGGTAGATGTTAACATTCCTTTGGCTCTAAATCTAAATTTTTTTGTGTCAATAAATAAAGTATGCCATAAAGAAGTGATTCTCACTGAAATACTGTTTTGAAAAAAATCAGGAAAGCAAAATTATAAGGCAGAGAATTTGAGTTTTGGAGGGAAAAAAACTAAATAGTCCCACACTGGGATGGAACACAAGGGAACCCACTTGTATTAACCAGCAGGACCCATTCCTCCATCACTATCCAGGTCCTGTTATCTGCATACAATATGAAAACATCACAGAATCATTGCTTTAGAGCTGGAATGGGCCACAGAGAATAGTGAGCTCATTCTCTTCATTATTCAGAAGAGGGAGGTGAACCCCAAAGAGGATGAGGGACTTGCCTGGGATTCCACAGCTAGTAAATAGCTGGGATGATGCCAAGACTTCCTGGACCATGTATAGCTACTGTTATCAATTATAGATAACAGAATATTTTCATTCTATTTATTATTCATAAGTAATATAATATATGAATTAGAAATATTTTGTTCTAATGATATTACTACTCCATGTATATTCTTTTTTTTAAAACCCTTAACTTCTATGTATTGGCTCCTTGGTGGAAGAGTGGTAAGGGTGGGCAATGGGGTTCAAGTGACTTGCCCAGGGTCACACAGCTGGGAAGTGACTGAGGCCAGATTTGAACCTAGGACCTTCCGTCTCTAGGCCTGACTCTCAATCCACTGAGCTACCCAGCTGCACCCCCCCCATGTATATTCTTTTAATGGTATACTGGGCATGGTGGTGGAGCCTCTGAGTCAGGATGACCCATGTTCAAGTCATACATCTGATACATACCAGTTGTGTGATTCTGGACAAGTTGTTTAATTTCTCAGTGTACCTAAGCAGTTCTATATGACTTAAAAGTAGCAAAGCAGGGGCAGCTCAGTGGCAAAGTGAATAGAGTATGAGGCCTAGAGTCAGGGGACATGAATTCAAATCTGATCCCAGATATTTCTTAGTCACTGGTCTCTGGGCAAGTCACTTAACTCTTAAAATTGTTGCTAAGACAGAAAATAAGAGTTATAAATTTTTAATTAGTCTAATGAATTAGCAACAAAGCAATGACCAGTGCTAACCTGGGAATAATTTGGTGGAAGAGTGTTGCAGAAATCTTTACATATTCCTGTTCCATGCAACGTAACAGCTATTACTAAGACAGAAAATAAGGGTTTAAAAGAAAAGAAAGAAAAAGTTGCAAAGAAATTGTTCATCTGCATTCATAGAGAATAGGGTCAGCTAGGCAGGTCCATATCAAGTACTTCGTCTTACAAGAAGTCTTTCCTGATTTCTCCAGTTATTAGTGTCGACCTCCATTCCACTCTATTGAATTTATTTTATATTTCTCTCTTTTTTTAACCCTTATCTTCTATTTTATCATTTCTAAGACAGAAGAGTTACAAGGCTAGGCAACAAAGGTTAAGTGACTTGCCAAAGAAATTTCTGATCTAGGAAGTACCTGTGGTCAAATCTGAACTCAAGTCTTCCCAACTCTAGGAAAGACATAACACCAGGACTGGAGTCAAGAAAATTCATCTCCCTGAGTTCAAATCTGGCTTCAGACATTTACTAGCTGTGTGACCATGGGCAAATCACTTAACCCTGTGTACCTCAGATTCCACATCTGTAAAATGAACTGGTGAAGGAAATGACAAACTACTACACTATCTTTTCCAAGAAAACCCCAAATGGGATCACAGAGCCAGATGTGACTGAAAAATGACTGAACAACAACTGAATTCATAGAGAGATTTTCCTCATAAGTTCCTTGTCCCAGTGAAATCAGGGTTCTAGTCTTTGAATAGGAGTGAAAATGAGGACCTATCATCTCCTCCATTCTTCTTACCTCAACTTCATGCCTCTGCCATGAACATCACCACTCAGAAGTATATGAATGCCAGATATAATAATTTTTATTACCAAACAATTTTATAAGATAAGACAAGTTAAATTTCAAAGATGCTTCTGTAAAAGCCATCCCACTTAAAGTGGTACCAGCTGAAATCCCTAGATTTCTTGTACTTTTCTTTCATTCATTATCTTCTCTCTCTCATTGTTTTTAATTGAAATAGTTCCTTAGCACAAAGCAGATGAGTCCCATGTATCCAGAATGTTCTCCTTGTCACCTTTGCCCCTTGATATCACTAGCTCTGGCTGAGGTCCATCTCAAGTACTTCCTCTTACAAGAAGCCTTTCCTGATTTCTCCAGTTATTAGTGTTGAACTTCATTCCACTCTACTGAATTTACTTTATATTTCTTTTTTTAACCCTTACCTTCTGTTTTATCATTTTTAAGACAGAAAAGTGATAAGGCTAGGCAATGAAGGTTAAGTGACTTGCCAAGGAAATTTCTGATCTAGGAAGTACCTGTGGTCATATCTGAAATCAAGTCTTCCCAACTCTGGGCCTGGCATTCTATCCAATGTGCCACCTAGCTGCCCCTGTTATTTCTTTTATATTGGTTTAACTCTATTCTTATTGCTTCCCTTCAGAAGAATGTAAGTTGGTGGAAAGCAAGACCTGTTTCAGTTTTGTCTTCAAGTCTCCTAGGATCTAGCAGAGTGTCTAACATGTAGGAGGCACAGAAGCAAAAACTAAACTTAACTCCATCGCAGGTTCTCCCTCCTCTGTTCCTCTAAGTATGGCTAAGTATCCATCCTGTCTAGAGGGAAATAATTAAAATGGCCAAAGGATTGAGGAGAAAGACCTTGAAAGAAAATAATGTGAGGAACATTTAGTCTCAATGAGGGCAACACTTAGCCTAAAGAACAGAAGGCTGACAAGTGACTCTATGAGTAAAAATGCTTTTCAAATGTGTGACTGGCTATGACAATGACTGACTCCACTTTGGAGAGAATAAGGGAAATGAGTTTAAACCCAACAGCATCAAGACTAAAAAAAAAGATGAATTGGGAAACTAAGAAAGGCTATATAGATCTTTAAGAATAGGTCAACATAGAGCTTTGTGTCTAGGTTAGTTCACCTGTAGTTCTGCTTAGAAACAAGAGAATAGACGATATGACCCCAAAAGGTTCTCTCCGTCATTATAATCATCAAGCACGTGGTAGATATCTATACAACTAAAGAATGTGTGTACTTTATAAATATAACTATAATAAATACTTTTAAATAAATTTCATAAAATATGTCTATTTTATTTGGGATTTACAAGTTTCTTTGTTTTCCTTGTTTCTTTTGTGTTTTCTGTGGAAACCTATGTCATGAAATTAGTTGTAATGTCTTATGGAGAGGTGATATATGCCCATATGCACCACACACATACACACATACACACATTGTACAGAGGATTCATCTTGGTGTAGTAGAAAGAATAATAGATTCAGAATCTGAGAACCTGGATTCAAATCTGTTATCTACTAGCAGCTGATTTCAAGTGAAACACTTAACCTTGGTTTCCTTAACTAGAAAGTGAAAATATTGGACTAGATGATAAAAATAATGAATAGCCAACATTTATAAAGTTGTTACCATGTGTCAAGCACTGTGCTAATCTCTTTACAAATATTATTTCATTTAATTCTCATGAAAATACTGGGAGATAGATATTATTATTATCACCTTAATTTTGCAATTGAGGAAACTGAGATAAACAGCGGTTAAGTAGCTTGTCCAGCATCACCCAGTCAGTGAGTGTTACATTTGAATTTAAGTCTTTCTGACTCCAAGACCAGGTTGGCAGTGCCACTTAGCAGCCCCATAACATATAAGCCCTCTTCTAGAATAATAAATTACAACAAAACTAGCAGCTAACATTATCACAGTATTTTGAAGTTTGTAAAGTATTTTACACATACTATCTCAGTTGATCATCATAACAACTCTGTGAAATAGGTGCTATTATTAAACTCATTTTTACATTCCTATATCCAGTTTCTCCTGGGAAAGAAAAGATGCTGGATAAAAGAACTGAGATGAAGTGACTCGCTCTGGATCACACAGTTAGCCAGTACCTGAAGCAGGATTGAAGTTTACCTCTTCCTTCCTCCAAGTCCTGAATACTATGCCTCTGTGCTTTCCTGTAGCCTCTACCTCTCTCCAGATCCTAGGAATATTACAAAGCCTAACTAAAGCCTGATCTCCTAGCTTCTCTCTTTTACTACTATTCATATAGTGATTCCATATAGTTATATATAGGGCAACGTACAGTGGAGATATTGTCAGATCTTGAATCAAGAAGTCCTAAGTTAAAATCAGCCTTTGAAGCTTGTTATAAGAATATGGGGTACAAGGGAGATATAGAGATATAGTGATGGTGATGATGTGTATCTATCTATGATTTCCTCAGCTACAGTTGGTTGGAGGAACACCTACTCCTATTACCCTCACTGCTGCAGTAAGTTATCCCCTTCTCTCTAACAGCTGCCCAAGTAAGGACCCTAGAGAGGTTAGATAGATGGGTAACCTTTCAGGTCCAATCTGGGGTTGGATAAATTAGTATTGGGTTATTGATCTGCCTTGGATAACGTTCAGGATCTGACTGTGTTTGACTCCCTTCCAAAGGCCATGATAGAAAGACCACTCAAGAAGGTACTTATTGTTGAACACTCTTTATCTGTAAATAGGGAAAGGATAACAAGGTCAAGGATTGGAGATTGGATACCCTATTGATCTATTATCTATAGACTAAATAACAATCAGGACTGGAGGCTATTGATCAGGGGGAAGCTGGATATTTTACCTCTCCTCTACCTCCGGCCAGACCTGGCCACAGCCAAGCCAGAGAATAGAGAAGGCTATTGCTGCAGATGTATTGATGGTATTTATTCTTTCAGCTCTCTTAACACCAGTGTTGGTGATTCACTAGCTCTCACAGTCTATCAGGAAATAGATTCAGGTTTATTCCTACCCCTTTCTTCTTAAACCACCCAGCAACCCTTCGACCACCCTTCAAACCACCCTTCCAGCCACCCACTGCCCAGATTGAACCACAGAGGTTGGCAGAGATCTGTGATCTCCAGTTCTCAGCCTTTGAGTCCAAAGACTTCAGAGTTCAGAGACTTCTCAGTCCATAGACTTCTGTCCAGAGACCTCCCTCAAAGTGGCTGTAAGGGGTATTTATAGGGTGAGGTCAACCGACATTTGCCCCTGGCTCACAGCACCTGGGAACATTCCGAGTCTCTCAACTGCCATCCCTATCAGTCAAGGTGGCATTCATCTCTTCCCAGATTATTGAATATAACATACTTACTAGCTATGGGACAACAGACAAGTCATTTAATCTCTATATGCCTTAGTTTTCTCATCTGTAAAATGGTGGCTAGGTGGCACAGTGGATGAAGTATCTGTCTTGGAGTCAGGAGAACCTGAGTTCAAATCCAACCTCAGATACTTAGTAGCTGTCACTTATATATACTGGACACATATATAGATATAGATACTAGGCAAGAATCTGTTAAATGAATTATGAATTATATAATATGTAGTATAATATATAATATGTAGATTATATACTTTGTAATATAAAATATAAAGACTATATATATAGTTAAGTGACTTACCTAGTATCTATTTTATATATGTATCTATTTTATTTATATATAGATAAATATAAATCTAGTATCTATTGCCACATCTATTTTATTTATATATATGTATATACACACAGATAGATATAGATAAAGATATAGATATAGATATAGGTATAGATATAAAACAGATACGGAAATCAGGAAATGGAAAGCCACTCAAGTATCTTTGCCAAGAAACTCCAAATATTGTCACAAAGAGTTAGGCATGATTGAAATGAGTAAACAATATATCCAGATAATATTAGCACCTACCTCCCAAGATTATTGTAAGAACAAAATAATGTAATATCTGTAGAGTACTTTGCAAACTGTAAAGCAATATATATATATAACATATATCCTAGCTAGTAGTAGTAGTAGTATTTATCGTCTGTAATATGCATACAAACACATATATTAACTGTCTTGCATTGTCCTTTATGAGTACCATGTTTGTGTCTTTCTCTCTCCAATGACATTGTAAGCTACCTGAGGGCATATCATATCAATGTTTAGCACCGCCCTGGCCACTTACAAAAGACTGAATCAAACAAATGTTTCCTTCCAATCAGAGAGCGATAGGATACCATGATTCCACCAACATCTGTAATGAAATCTCAGGGTGCTGTTCTTTAAATTCTTACATCCAGTTTCTACCTATTTTCGTTTCCCCCTCCCCTTTTTGCACTCCTTCCAACTTGTTCCAGACCCCTAATTATCTCTCCTCCCTTCCATGTGATCTGGAAATTTCTCAGTCTGATCATAACCTATTTCGGTCATCTAACAAAAGTACCAGATAATTGCCAAAAACAATTACTGGAAGGTAAAAGACTTTTTGAGTTGAGTATTTCATTCACTTCTAAACTTGAATTTGAAAAGAATCAGAAGACAAATTCCAACTCTTCTCTTTCTCTTCTTCTCCCTCTTTCCTCTCTTCTCTCTCTCTCTCTCTCTCTCCCCCTCTCTTTCTCTCTGTTTCTCTCTCTCTCTCTTCTCTCTCTCTCTCACTCTCTTCTCTGTTTCTCTCTCTCTCTTTCTATCTCTCTCTTTCTATCTCTCTCTTTCCTCTCTCTCCCTCTGTCCTCTCTCTTCTCCCTCTGTCCTCTCTCCTCTGTCCTCTCTCTTCTCCCTCTGTCCTCTCTCCTCTGTCCTCTCTCTCTCTCTCTCTCTCTCTCTCTCTCTCTCTCTCTCTCTCTCTCTCTCTCTCTCTC